>NW_028277073.1:0-300000 GCF_059951505.1 Python bivittatus | reverse complement strand
ATGATCACCATTTACACGCTTCATAGCCAGCTTCCGACGAGCAGTCAGTGGAAAAGCTGGCAGTAAAATCAGAAGTCACGGTCACATGTTTCACTTAACGATTGCAGGTGACTTGCTTAATGACCACAGAGGAAGTGATATTGTAAGTCCATCAGAGTCACATGTTATCTCGCTTAATGACCATGTCACTTAGCAATGGCGTTACTGGTCCCAATTGGTTGTTAAGCGAGGACTACCTAGACTAGAAATCAACTCATCTTTGTCAAGAAGGGCTGTGATCCTTTGTGGATTGTGGGAAGGGTGATGATATATATTGATTTCAGCAAACCATCACAAAGAAAGACAATGTTAGAGAGCCATCTGTAGGAGAAGCTTGGATCTGGATTACTGTACCAAGCAGCGGGTAGGTCTTAATGGCCTAAACAGACTTTTTCAATGCTATGATTCAAGTATCCTATCATATTCTAATTAATAAGCTTTTTAAAGTGTGGTCTGAATGGCAAAACAATTGTAAATTTTAAAACTAAAACTAAAAAATAAGTACTCAACAATATCTCCTCTTCAAATTGGAGTAAGAAATAAAGTAGAATGCAACAGGATACTACACTTCAGTATTTTTAGTAAATACCTTGATGAAGAGGTGGAAGATATATTTACCAAATTTGCAGTGACATAAAAAAAGGCTGGGTAAGCTAAAACCCTAGAAGAAAGAAATCAAAATTCAGTATGATCTTGATAAGTTTTATAATGGGCTGAAAAGTAAAAAAAAATTAATAGAGACAAATATATAAAGTTTTTCACTTAGGAAAAAGTAAACAAATGCTCAGGCAAAGAATGGGGGAACCCAATGATAACAGCACATGTGAAAGGTATCTTGGAATTACAGTTGATCACAACATGAATGTATGTCAACGGTATCACATGGCTGCAAAGAAGCAAATGTAATTTTATGCTCCATCAATAGAAATTCATTTTCATAATCACTGCAGTCAAAGTCCTCCTCAAGCATTATGTCCAGTTCTCAACATCCCACTTTAAGACAGACTCAAACAAATTGGAATATGTTCATAAAACAAGAATGATCAAGGGATGAAAACTTAAATATTGCAAAAAGAGATTGAGGGGACTGGGTATATTTAGCTGTTGGAAAAGATAACTTGGAAGGAGGATATGATAGCATTCTTCAAGTATTCAACAAGGTGCCAAACCAAAGATGAACTGATCTTAATCACTGCAGAATGTAGGTCACAGATCAATGATATTAAATTACAGGAAAACAAATTTACCTAATGATAAAAGTAGTTCAATACTGGAAGATATTACTAACAGAAATTAAAAATTCCTATTGGCAGAATACTTTGAACAGAAACAACATCCATCAATCTGAAATCCCTTGATTCCTGTACTGAGTATGGGGTTGAATTCAGGGACCTACACATTCCTTTCAAATTCTTACAATTCTATGATCTTGTGAATTTTGATGCTCTCAACATTCTAAATGAACCAATTGGACCCAAAAGTTTGGAAATATTAGTACGTGAAGGTGGATAACAAAGAGGAACAGAAAGCACACAAGCACACATTCTGAAAGGAGGCTGCTGAAGTTTATTATCTAGCCTTGCCTAAATATTAACAATTATTTACAGTCATGCAAGGCTGAGAAGAAAAACCGTAGCAGAAATCCTGCAAATGTAGACAAAATACACTAAAGCAGATTTATTAGATGAGTATAATGGCATAAATTATACTTGTAGCCCACAGCTCTAGCTCTGCCAGCAGAGACTCAGTAACAGCACTGCATTTTACCGGGACTGTTCATTTCTACCAACAGCAGAGAACAACTTTACTAGGCAGGTTTTTTTTTAATTTCCAAGGGATATTTGTTTACTTCACAATGAATTCTCCTAAGCAACAAGATCAAACAGTACTATATTTAAACTTAATTTAAACAAGTTTGCTTTCTAATGATTTTTTAAATTATGTGATTCAATTTAGCCTTTCAGACAATCCCTAATCCTTAAAGGAAGTTAATATCTCTAAAAATTAATCTGATCTAACATACCCTAACTTATCAAATTCCACTTGCATGAATTGTACCCATGATCACCAACCTCTGGGAATTATAACTGCAAAGAAGATAACATTAAGCAAGGTAACATATGTAGTTTAACAAGCTGCAACTATCTGAAGAAAAATCCTTCTTTATAGTGCAATATATCCTTCTCATAAGAAAGAGTGTGCAGTTCTACATTTAGAATTATTATAGTACTCATCAAACAAGCAGCAGCACACAAAAATTCTGTCTAAACTGAATTAGATACTGCAGGTTTGGGGCAAAGACAATATATGTATTCTATTAAGTTCCCATTTTTTTGAGAACTGAAATACATACTCTTTTTTTGTACAGTATTAAAATTGGAAGCACATCTCATGCACGTTTGGATTGCACAACTGTATTCCACAGTACCAACTTTATGCCTCTTGATAAGGTGAGAGAAGTAAATTTTGCTTGTAACTGACAGATTCAGTCACTCTTACTAGATATTCTGACTACCAATTTCCCAACCGTAATACAGAGATGGATCAGCCATGTTAACATAGTTGACTTTGCACATACTTTGAGACTTATTATAATGAACTCTTTCTGGTTACAATCCACAAAATTGGTGGTGACAAACAGGTTAGTTCAAAAGGAGAAAAAGGAGAATGCAATAAAGAGAAGGATATAACATAGATCAGTATTAAGCCAGACAGGAAAAACAAGCTCCACTGAGTTATCTGACTTCATCCTGTGCATTCTCAAGGAAGCACTTGATTTACTAGTTACTGGCCAAGAACTGGGACATTAAACTCCTTAGTTATCTAAGACATTAGGATTTCCAGTTAGTCTATATATACAATCTTTAAAACTCATCTTCTGCATACAGAAGACCTACAACTGTTAACAGAATATTTTTGCTGATCTACAAGGCTTTATACATAATTTAACCATATTCATCTAACATTACTATGAAGTATGCCTTTTTTTCGGAAAGGAACTTTCCAATAGTTTTCCGTCCATTTGAATATTAGTTACAGTAATTTTATCCATACACATAATTACCATCTTTGTCTTTCAAAGGGGACAATTTTGTGGATGTCATTATAATCCTCTGGCACCAGAAAACATCTGTTCTGTAACAGTGACCATGTCTAGGTTCAAAAACTAAGCAGCAGGGATATGCAGAACATTTTAAACTGAACTGTCTTGAAACAACAGATTGTTTCATACATGGAACACAACTGTTTTGAGCTTGAAATACTTCCAAATTACTTAGAGTAGGTACTTCTCATTCAAGGCAAGATGCTTCATAGTTGAAACAGCATGTTTCAAAGGAGGAACAGTTCAATTTGAAATGTTTTCCAGAGGTCTACTAAGCAGGGTTAATACTTGGATCACCAGTGAATATTAGGGGTATAGATAAGAATGCAAAGTCAAGAATGTCCCAAAGGAAAATGGCAAACCACCTCCATAGTGCTGCTAATAAAAGTGCACATTATGTCCACACAGTCACCAAGATTTCAAGCTTGATTTAAAGGTGTCTTTCCTTTTAACTCTGAAAGGAAGAACAGAGTTAAACTACAAAACTAAAAGAAAGCAGCAACTCCAAACAGGTGCAGTAGTATTCCTCAAGTATTCAGTTCAACCAACAGGAAGGTGATAGTGTTGCTCATCTCTTGGCCTCCAATGAGTTTTGATTATCTCCCCACAGTATTTCCAAACTGATTTGTCAAGATCCATATGAAAAGGTAGCTGGGTAACAGGTTCAACAATGCCATGGCTTGGAGCTACTTTACAGTATCAAGTTCAAATCAATCTCTAGAATATCTTTAATAATAGATTTGTAGACCAATTAATGAGAAGCATCATAATGCAAGCTGGAAATTATACTTTTCATGAGAATGCATATTGTTTTTCCAATACAGGCTTTCACATGAGGAATAGCTCAAAACAGGCTCAGTTCACAATGATAAAGATGAAATCTTTGACTTTTAAACTTCTTTGTAGGATTACTCAGAGGCAGGCTCCAGTATCTTCTTTTCATTAGATCTGAAGATTAATAAATGGGGCAAAGCCCACTACATCCTGTAAGAGAACTAGGGCACGTTGCAATGGAGGTTCAACATCCAACTCCACTCCACGACTACGTAATATGCTCAGGCTGGATTCCACAACATCATGACAGTGCTTCACCTTCAAAGCACGCAGCTTAGGGCAGTACTCTGCCAAGGTCCTACCAAAAGAGAACATACAAAACATCAAGAACAGAGTCATCTACCAGGAGCTACTCTTTCTATTTGGAAATGAATAGTGCGGAGTCTGTATGCAGCCAATTCCTGGCATTTCCTACTGTATCTGGAATGGGCATACAGCCTTTACATACCTCCCATTTTGGGAACAAAATGGCCAATTTTGGGTTGCACAATTTTTCAGCCCTACCCTGCTAATGTTGGAATGGGCAAAGGAGCTCTCAAGGAAGCAAAGTGCTCCCATTTCTCAAAAAATTCATGAAAACCTCCAAGCCTTCCAAGAATGACCACTTCCCCTTTCCTTTGAATGGCCAGAACTGCCTCTTTGGTTTCAGTATCTACAAATAACCAGCATACAGTGGGGCAAAAAAGTATTTAGTCAGCCACCAATTGTGCAAGTTCTCCCACTTAAAAAGATGAGAGAGGCCTGTAATTTTCATCATAGGTATACCTCAACTATGAGAGACAAAATGGGGGAAAAAATCCAGAAAATCACAGTCTGATTTTTAAAGAATTTATTTGCAAATCATGGTGGATAAGTATTTGGTCATCTACAAACAAGCAAGATGTCTGGCTCTCACAGACCTGTAACTACTTCTTTAAGAGGCTCCTCTGTCCTCCATTCATTACCTGTAGTAATGGCACCTGTTTGACCTTGTTATCAGTATAAAAGACACCTGTCCACAACCTCAAACAGTCACACTCCAAACTCCACTATGGCCAAGACCAAAGAGCTGTCGAAGGACACCAGAAACAAAATTGTAGACCTGCACCAGGCTGGGAAGACTGAATCTGCAATAGGCAAGCAGCTGGGTGTGAAGAAATCAACTGTGGGAACAATAATTAGAAAATGGAAGACATATAAGACCACTGATAATCTCCCTCGATCTGGGGCTCCATGCAAGATCTCACCCTGTGGGGTCAAAATGATCACAAGAACAGTGAGCAAAAATCCCAGAACCACATGGGGGGACCTAGTGAATGACCTGCAGAGAGCTGGGACCAAAGTAACAAAGGCTTACTCCATGCAAGGGAGGGATAATCTCCCTCGATCTGGGGCTCCATGCAAGATCTCACCCCGTGGGGTCAAAATGATCACAAGAACAGTGAGCAAAAATCCCAGAACCACATGGGGGGACCTAGTGAATGACCTGCAAAGAGCTGGGACCATCAGTAACACACTACGCCACCAGGGACTCAAATCCTGCAGTTCCAGAAGTGTCCCCCTGCTTAAGCCAGTACATGTCTGGGCCCGTCTGAAGTTTGCTAGAGAGCATTTGGATGATCCAGAAGAGGATTGGGAGAATGTCATATGGTCAGATGAAACCAAAGTAGAATGTTTTGGTCTAAACTGAACTTGTTGTGTTTGGAGGAGAGAGAATGCTGAGTTGCATCCAAAGAACACCATACCTATTGTGAAGCATGGGGGTGGAAACATCATGCTTTGGGGCTGTTTCTCTGCAAAGGGACCAGGACGATGGATCCGTGTAAAGGAAAGAATGAATGGGGCCATGTATCGTGAGATTTTGAGTGAACACCTCCTTCCATCAGCAAGGGCACTGAAGATGAAATGTGGCTGGGTCTTTCAGCATGACAATGATCCGAAGCACACCGCCAGGCAACGAAGGAGTGGCTTCATAAGAAGCATTTCAAGGTCCTGGAGTGGCCTAGCCAGTCTCCAGATCTCAACCCCATGGAAAACCTTTGGAGGGAGTTGAAAGTCCGTATTGCCCAGTGACAGCCCCAAAACATCACTGCTCTAGAGGAGATCTGCATGGAGGAATGGGCCAAAATACCAGCAACAGTGTGTGAAAACCTTGTGAAGACTTACAGAAAAGTTTGACCTCTGTCATTGCCAACAAAGGATATATAACAAAGTATTGAGATGAACTTTTGATATTGACCAAATACTTATTTTCCACCATGATTTGCAAATAAATTCTTTAAAAATCAGACAATGTGATTTTCTGGATTTTTTTCCCCATTTTGTCTCTCATAGTTGAGGTATACCTATGATGAAAATTATAGGCCTCTCTCATCTTTTAAGTGGGAGAACTTGCACAATTGGTGGCTGACTAAATACTTTTTTGCCCCACTGTAGTTCAAAAGGTATTACAAAAACAAGTTGGAATTCTCAGATTTGACTGAATTTGAAAAACCTGTAATACAAAACTCAGAACATCTGTTGGGGCTCATAAGTTGTTACTGGAACAGAATTCAAAAACTAAACTTTGTCTGATTAAATGGATGTAGAATTTAAACTGGACAATTGATATGCTGCAATGGAAATGTAAATGGAAGACAAATATCAAATTTACTGTGAATAGTATACTCAGAGATATACTCAGCAATAATGAGGTTGAATCATTTGTCTACATAGTAGTTAGCAATAATGTTATAAAGCTCAACAAGTCTCGAAGATGATTTATTACAAAAGGAAAATGTCCCTTTCCTGCCAGTTGTTTATCTGCTAAGCATTACCAAATCTTATATCCCTACAAAATATATGGAGTTGTGTTATATACAATAGTACCAAGATACTTTATGCCTTTTACTGGAAATCATACATAATTCATTCTTTAAAAGAATGGCAGACCACTTTGTGGGAATATGCATCAATGTCAAAAATAATTCATATTGGAAAAACAAGTCTGACACAGAATTCAATTTAAATCATTTATGGATATTAATTCTGCAAGTTTTGGCAACAACTTGGTCCCCACAAGGAGCTGCAGATTCAGTGATGCGCCATATGGGGCAACTTAGGGAACATATTTGTTCCTATAAATTATTATTTTAACAAATATTTAATAACACAACAATTAAGAAAGAAGGGGAAAAAACCAGAAAAAAATAAAAGGAGATTTGCATACTGGATAAAATAGTCTTAATTATTACTGAAATCAGATCAGTGATCAGTAATTATCAAAAGTAGTCAATGTAATAAGAATCATCAATTAAAATAAAGGTTTCTATCAAATAAAAAAATCCATTCTTCTTATGACAAGACAGATCTATTTTTAAAATCTTACATTAAGAGAAATTCAAACTTTGGATGTGATATACAGTACTGTGCAAAAGTTTTAGGCCGGTGTGAAAAAATGCTGTAAAGTAAGAATGCTTTCAAAAATATATATTGTAATTGTTTATGTTTATCAATTTACAAAATGCAAAGTGAGCAAACAGAAGAGAAATCCAAATCAAATCAATATTTGGTGCCTTCAAAACAGCACCAATTCTTACACTTGCACACTTTGTACACTTGCACAAAGTCAGGGATCTTGCAGGATTAGAGTCAGGTGTATGATTAACCAATTATACCAAGCAGGTGCTAATGATCATCAATTTCATATATAGGTTGAAACACAGCCATTAACTGAAACAGAAACAGCTGTGTAGGAGGCTTAAAACTGGGTGAGGAAAAGCCAAATGCTGCTACTACAGTGAGGTTGTGGAGGATGGTTTCATGTCACAGGTCATACACCATGGCAAGACTTAGTACAGCAACAAGACACAAGGTTATTATACTGCATCAGCAAGCTCTGCATCTGCCAGGCAAAAATTGCAAAGCAGACTGGGGTTTCAAGATATGCCGTTTAAGCTCTTTTGAAGAAGCACAAAGAAATGGGCAACGTTGAGGACTGTAAATGTGGTGGTCAGCCAAGGAAACTTAATGCAGCAGATGAAAGACACATCATGCTTACTTCCCTTCGACATCGGAACATGTCCAGTAGTACCATCAGCACAGAACTGGTGGAAACCAGTGGGACCCAGGTACACCCATCTACTGTCCGGAGAAGTCTGGCCAGAAGTGGTCTTCATGGAAGAATTGCGGCCAAAAAGCCATACCTCCGATGTGGAAACAAGGCTAAGTGACTCAACTATGCATGAAAACATAGGAACTGGGGTGCAGAAAAATGGCAGCAGGTGCTCTGGACTGGTGAGTCAAAATCTGAAAGATTTGGCTGTAGCAGGAGGCAGTTTGTTTGCCGAAGGGCTGGAGAGCGGTACAATAATGAGTGTCTGCAGGCAACAGTGAAGCATGGTAGCGGTTCCTTGCACATTTGGGGCTGCATTTCTACAAATGGAGTTGGAGATTTGGTCAGGATCAGTGGTGTCCTCAATGCTGAGAAATACAGGCAGATACTTACCCATCATGCCATACCATCAGGGAGGCGTGTGATCGGCCCCAAATTTATTCTGCAGCAGGACAACGACCCCAAACATACAGCCAATGTCATTAAGAACTATCTTCAGCGTAAAGAACAAGGAGGAGTTCTGGAAGTGATGGTTTGGCCCCCACAGAGCCCTGATCTCAGCATCATTGACTCTGTCTGGGATTACATGAAGAGACAGAAGGATTTGAGGCAGCCTATGTCCACAGGAGATCTGTGGTTAGTTCTGCAAGATGTTTGGAACAACCTACCTGCCGAGTTCCTTCAAAAACTGTGTGCAAGTGTACCTAAAAGAACTGATGCTGTTTTGAAGGCAAAGGGTGGTCACATCAAATATTGATTTGATTTGGGTTTTTCTTCTGTTCTTTGCATTTTGTAAATTGATAAACAAACAATTACAATATAGTACTGTACTGTATATGACATCCAAAGTTTGAATTTCTCTTAATGTAAGATTTTAAAAATAGATCCGTCTTGTCATAAGAAGAATGGATTTTTTTATTTGATAGAAACTTTTATTTTAATCGATGATTATTACACTGACTACTTTTGATAATTATTGATCACTGATCTGATTTCAATAATAATTAAGACTATTTTATCCAGTATGCAAATCTTTTTATTTTTTTCTGGGTTTTTTTCCCTTCTTTCTTAATTGTTATTAAATATTTGTTAAAATAAAAATAATTTATAGAAACAAATATGTTCCCTAAGTTGCCCCATATGGTGCATCACTGAATCTGCAGCTCCTTGTGGGGACCAAATTGTTGCCAAAACTTGCTCGTCACTGTATGAGAGGATCAAAAACAGGTTGGGAGAAGCTCTTCAAAACCCCAAAGAACTGCTGCAAATCAGAGCAGATAATCTGAACTAGATTGGCCAACAGTTGATCTGTTAGAAGGCAGTACCACAGACTTAGCAAATCAATAGAGCTGAAGCAGTTTGGTACAGAAATAAGACAGTTTGCTTACGTTTGATTAAAACAAGTAGAAACTTCTAATGTAAAAAAAAAGTTTTAGGACAAGCAGTGCTATGTTCTATTCAACATGAGTAAGGGACAGAGGCTGTTCTTCACCACAACTACTGTGGTGAACTGTGCCTAAACTTTCCAAGCTCCAGCTGAGTTTTATTTTTAATAAATACCTTTTTTCTTTTATCAGTTTAAAATAAAGTAGGAAATCAATACAATCAGAGAAATACCGACACATTATCATTCAGCAGAAATCCCTGCTAGAGGAACTGGACCAAATGTTAAACACCAAAATATAAGTCCCATCACTGCAAACAATCAAGCAGGCCTATAGACCCATTTGTCTTTTCTTAAATAAGGATCTTCTCAGGGTGCAGTATATATACCATCTATATAAACTACTGCAAATTTACTGTACTAAATGGACGTTATAATTAGTGGTGTTGTTGGTTCTGGATTTCAGTATTCATTTTAATAATATTCCATTTGTACTGATTTTAAATTGTGAATGTTACTGCACACCTCCTAGTTTAGGAAGCACACAACCTGCAAGATTAAGACAATTTTATCCTAACCTCTAGGAGTAGCCCCACCCAAATGTTTCTCCAAATACCAATAACAACTCACACTCAACTTATTCCTGCTTCAGATTAGCACCCGAACTGGAATTCCTGACGTTTGCTATGAGATCAAGGAACTATCTCTGACTTCCCTCCCATCCATGCCCTCTTTGTATTCTTTGTTTCAGTCATTTCTGCAGCTCACTGGTTTTCACCGCTTACTGTTTATACTTCTCCCATTTTCTTCCTTGCTCTTTATGTCTGCACACCTATGTGATGTGCATGGAAGAAAGACAGTAGTGCCTGAGGTGTATATATAGCTTTCTTTCAATGCACCTTTTCCCCAAAACTGATTGTTTATTTTTTTATTTGTAACTGGGCCTCTGTATAATTGAAGGATTCTCCTATTGCTGGCTAATTTTTATTTTTTGTGCCTTCAAGTCTGTGTTGACTCCTGGCACCTACCTGGACAAGTCCCTGCAGTCTCCTCGGCGAGCTTTCGAAAGTGGTTTGCCCTTGCCTGCTTCTTAGGGCCAAGAGACAATGACTGACCCAAGGTCATCCAGCTGGCTTCATGCCTAAGGTGGGACTAGAACTCATGGTCTCCTGATTTCTAGACTGATGTCTTAACCACTATACCAAACTGGCTCTCTTGCTGGAAAGGTGGAAGAGGAGGAACGCAGAGTGCAGGAATTACAGTAATTACAAATGTGGGCAATGCAGACAATTATTTTCCCAGTACCCCATGGTCATCACAAGGAAGCGTAGAGACTGCTGGTCAAAGAGGCTTCCCCCCAGGCTTGGGCTTCCTCAGTGTATATACTTGGAAATCCCTGCTTAGTGGTTGCAGAAAACTAGGAATCTAGAAGCTGTTTGCTTAGAGAGTTATGGGGGAGGGGGTTTCCTTGAACAGGATCTATAATAAGCAAACAGGTGTACATACATATGTATGGTGGGGAAGAGTAAAATTGCTTAACTATACAAAAGTAATGAACATAATATTTAGTATTACACAGAGATTTTTTAATTTAAATGTTTTTCATAGCCATACTCATTTTCTACAATGCAGTCCCTAGCACACCACACAAACATTAATATAGTCCATGGTCCAACCAAAGTTGCACATTCTTAGTTTAAAAATTATGAGCTTCCCCAACCAGGACAACTGCCAAGTATACATCAGAGTATCATATGCCTTTTCAAAAGTTTCTTATCCAGCAAGTAATCTTTTCATGTAATTAATCAGAATGACCAAAATCCTTTCCAATAGTTACACCCACTCCTCATTTAGTGAAAACCTCAGTTAGCAACCATTCACAAATCTGACAGTAATAAAAAAATCATTTTCTGACCAATGTACACATTTACAACCAAATTTCATCTGCCTGACAACGCATGACAGAGTAAGAGTAATGTTGGCATAGCTGTATGAGATAACTTTATCTGAATGAGACGGCAGCAACCAGTGATCTTTGCAGAGTCTGTGTGCCATGTATTCACTTAGCGACCATTTCACTTAATGACCTGGTCACTGGAATGGAATTTGGTCACTAAACAAGGAGCGGGTATACAGGTAGTCCCCAGTTTAAGAATGAGTTCCATTCCCAAGGTCTGTCTTTAAGTCAAATTTATATGTAAGCTGGAATAATATTATTGTATAATACTGTATAAGTAGTATTGTGTAATTAACTTGAACCATTGTGTATTTAACTCAAATTTTGTACAATAGACTCTGTTCTAAACTATGGGTTGTCCTTAAACCTGGAGTTCTTAACCTGGGGACTACCTGTACTCATTTTCTGGTCAAAAGAAGAAATTTCCCAGGGTTTTTGTTTGTTTTCTCTTGGTTAAGCATTTAAAATAGGGATAAGTCTGTTCCAAAGTTTAAACCATTAACATTACTCTTAAAATAACTGAACACCACATGCCAATTCTTGGTGTTCTAATACCAAATTCTGATCACAGAGTCAGAAGGAGTTCTGTCACTGCAAAATATTTAGAGGCTACGTGGTTGTAGTAGCCACCTACCCCATATCAACCTAAAACTGAATAGATCAAGGCTCCATCTTCATTCAGCCAGGACACCCATCACAATCTATCAGCCTAACCTACCTCATAAGACTGTTGAGAGGACAAGTCATGTCTGCCATCCTGAGGCCCTTGAAGAAAAGATGAAATATAAATGTACTGCAAGCAAAAGAACAATATTTTTGCTCTACATACGCAGATTACCTAATGGAGTTGTTCTTAACTCGGAGGCAGCCCGTGAGGTCCAAGTGCTCCAGATCAGAACAAGCTTTGGCAATCTCTTCTATGGCCATATCACCAACATTTGCATTAACAGCCAGTGAAAGTGATTTTAATCTGTTGCATCTTTGAGCAAGATAGCAAATGGCTTCATCTTTCAGTTGCCGGCAGGCAGTAAGATCTAGGGATTCAAGCTCTTTACAGTGATCAGCGAGGCTCCGCAAGGAAAGTCCGTCCACCCATTCACAATGGGCCAAAGAAAGTTGGCGTAAATTGGGGCAGCCCAAAGAGATAGCCACCAAAGCATGGCGGCTCAGCTCTATGCAGCCATTCAATTTGATCTGTTGCAACTGATGGTTTTGACTAATCACAGGAAGCAGCTCCTTGTCAGATAACCAGTCAGAGCAGTTTTGCAAGGCTAGTTGCTGCAGCACTTTATTATCTCTTAATAGGAAACAGAATGCAGCTTTTGGAATATGAGATCCAACCTATTTGTAGGCAAGAAAACAAATCATTATATCCTATTCTGTATTTTTGCACTCCCTGTATAACAATATAGGAAAAAAATGGAATCAATCCAAATCATCTTAGCATTACAGAGCTATCTCAAAAAGATTATTACAAATTTCGCCCTATAAAGAGAATGCTATTCTAGTTCTTTTTGCTGTTCTAATAAAATTAATAAATACAAATTGGTATTGAAAGTTGGAGTGTAAATTTCAAAGAAGTAGAGCAAAACAAAAAGATGAAACAAATATTACCATCCTTTACCAGTGATAAACTGAGTCATACAAGACTTGGGATAGAACTGATATGGAAGAAAAAAGCAGACATCTGCAACCACTATATTTGACAGTATGACATTAAAAATGACTAAGAAACTATATTAGAGAGACCATATATGGCCACTTAACAAAATGTTAAGTGAAGGGACATGGAAGAGAAATTTCCATTAACTTTCATAAAAATGTAAAGTTCAGCTCTACCAATTACAATGGGATTTTTTTTTTTGCCACTGTATTTTCTGTTGTCATTCTTCTACAATTATGTCATACTTGGACAACCTTTGTCACTAAAGATATGCTCCAAGCAATGCAAAATCTTTTCTTCTCCAATTATTTTTAAACTTTATTTCAACCAAGTTGTCTCTTAAAAGAATCTACAATTCTTTATTGATTTTGCTGGTAGTTGCATGAAGCTGTAAGAGAGCAAATTATCTAAAGACAGAATTCAACATAAATTCTAGTAACTCCAAGAATATTTTTGGGCTCCAAAGTGCCCCAGAACATAAACCAGGCAACTGGCTTTATCCCAATGCTTAGTTTTAAGATATGCCCAACTTACAAGGAAAAAAACCCACTATTCTTTTTTTCAGAATAAAAAAGTTAAAATAACTTGAGGGAATAGAGGTGAGGTATAACCTCTTTTCAGGTTATTATAAAGCTGACTTTCAACCTATGTTTTAATTGAAAACTTCAACAGAAACCGAAGACTATCTGATTTATTCTTCTCAACTAAATTGCTTACTTTGCATCAGTGTTTGTATTTTGGATTTCCTAATAAAATCACTGCTAAATTTTAAAAGGCTTAACAACCAGGGATGTTAATTCAGCAAGTAAATTATCTCTCATTTAATGTTTCATCATTTCTGATATTAATCTGAAAACCACCTGAATTGAAATTTGAGTTTATTACAATTTAACAACTAACCTTATGCACTCTAGAGATCTGAATGAGAGGACATATTATTTCTAATACCTGACTAGAATCAAAATGGCGCATGTTGGTAACATAAAGCTGGATTAGATTTCGGAATGCCTTGCTGACTCTCTGCAGACTCAAGAGCTGTCTCAGAGGAAGATACGAAAGAACATGAGGGAACAAGATGTCTTCCCAAGGCAAATCCAAGAAATGTTTTCTGGAATAAAAAGCAAAAACAATCAAGACAGCTGTTACACCAAAAGACAGAGTGAAGGAGACCGACTACCCTGCTTTCAAAAAGCCAAGCAAGTCTTTTGATCTTTCGGCATCACAGATCAACCGGCCGTCACATCAGTTTCTGCAGCATGCAGTCCCGTCCCGGAGCTACTCCGTTACACTCCTTTCCTTCTTGCACAGGCACTAAATCCAAGGAATGCTCTGCAGAACAGAACGAAACCGCCCTCAAGCCGAGCCCCAAATCATGCTTTCCTCCGGTGGCGCAGGAGAGGCGAGCGAGCGAGCGACGCCCCTCCCCAAACCGGCTTCGGCCGTCCAACAGCCAAACCAGGGAAGGCCACACTCTGCGCCTCCATGCATCGAGGCAAGGATTGAACGGAGGCCGCACTTGGGCACCAATGGCGGACCCAAGCCGGAGGGAGAACCTGGAAGGCGCCGTCGGCGCAAGGCCAGCCCCGCTTAGCGCCACAGAAGCGGAGGGGTGGACAAAGCGACATCGCCGCCGCCGCCGCCTTGCTACTCCAGCGCCCACCCAACCGCGGGCGCTCCTGCGCAGCCCAGCCTGCCTGCCTGCTCCTTCCCGGACCTTGGCCCCGCCGAAAGGGCCGCCATCCTCCGCACCGGCCGCCGCCGCCGCTGCTTTCCGCGGAAATGACGTTAGGCAGAAGGCGGAAACGGGGGCGATGGGGAAGTCCGTAGAGATAGGAAAGGGTAGAGGTAAGAGGCTGACAATGCCGCGCGGCCGAGATACTCGTAGCAAAGCCCGCGGAACACTAGCTGCTCGGATGCATGGAGCCAGTTCTGAAACGAAGCCGGTTGGGGTCAAGGAAGGCAACCGGCGGCGTTGTCCGTAACTCAGAACGGAAGGCTGAGCTTCGAAAGACTGGAGATTTGCTGGAGATGGAGCAAAACGATTCGCTGCCCTCAGGATGGAAGGCGGGCAGCGGCTGGTATGGTGACCCTTCAGAGTAGAAGTAGAACGGGGCTTTGAGTCGAAGGATCGGTCAGAACTGAATCAAGATCCGTGGAATGAAGCCAAAATCTGAATAAACTGGAGCCTTGAAAACAAACACATCTCCCTGTTACCTGGGATCCACTTGAAACCACTACCAAACATCTACAGGTGAAACTCGAAAAATTAGAATATCGTGCAAATGTTCATTTATGTCAGTAAGGCAACTCAAAAGGTGAAACTAATATATGAGATAGACGCATTACATGCAAAGCGAGATATGTCAAGCCTTACTTTGGTATAATTGTGATGATTATGGCGTACAGCTTATGAAAACCCCAAATTCACAATCTCAGAAAATTAGAATAGTGTGAAAAGGTTTGATATTCTAGGCTCAAAGTGTCCCACTCTAATCAGCTAATGAATCCATAACAGCTGCAAAGGGTTCCTGAGCCTTTAAATGGTCGCTCAGGCTGGTTCAGTAGGAATCACAAGCATGGGAAAGACTGCTGACCTGACAGTTGTGCAGAAAACCATCATTGACACCCTCCATAAGGAGGGAAAGCCCCAAAAGGTAATTGCAAAAGAAGTTGGATGTTCCCAAAGTGCTGTATCAAAGCACATCAATAGAAGGTTATGTGGAAGGGAAAAGTGTGGAAGAAAAAGGTGCACAAGCAGCAGGGATGACCGCAGCCTGGAGAGGATTGTCAGGAAAAGGCCATTCAAAAGTGTTGGGGACTTTCACAAGGAGTGGACTGAGGCTGGAGTTAGTGCATCAAGAGCCACCACACACAGACGGATCCTGGACATGGGCTTCAAATGTTGTATTCCTCTTGTCAAGCCGCTCCTGAACAACAAACAACGTCAGAAGCGTCTTACCTGGGCTACAGAAAAAAAGAACTGGTCTGTTGCCCAGGGGTCCAAAGTCCTCTTTTCTGATGAGAGCAACTTTTGCATCTCATTTGGGAACCAAGGACCCAGAGTCTGGAGGAAGAATGGAGAGGCACACAATGCACGATGCTTGAAGTCCAGTGTGAAGTTTCCACAGTCTGTGTTGATTTGGGGAGCCATGTCATCTGCTGGTGTTGGTCCACTGTGCCTCATTAAGTCCAGGGTCAACGCAGCCGCCTACCAAGGGGTTTTGGAGCACTTCATGCTTCCTTCCACAGAAAAGCTTTATGGGGATGCTGACTTCATTTTCCAGCAGGACTTGGCACCTGCCCACACTGCCAAAAGTACCAAAACCTGGTTCAATGACCATGGGATTACTGTGCTTGATTGGCCAGCAAACTCGCCTGACCTGAGCCCCATAGAGAATCTATGGGGCATTGCCAAGAGAAAGATGAGGGACATGAGACCGAACAATGCAGCGGAGCTGAAGGCCGCTATTGAAGCATCCTGGTCTTCCATAACACCTCAGCAGTGCCGCAGGCTGATAGCATCCATGCCACGCCGCATTGCGGCAGTCATTGGTGCAAAAGGGGCCCAGACCAAGTACTGAGTGCATATGCATGCTTATACTTTGCAGAGGTCCGATATTGTTCTATTTCCAATCCTTGTGTTATTGATGTCATGTAATATTCTAATTTTCTGAGATTGTGAATTTGGGGTTTTCATCAGCTGTATGCCATAATCATCACAATTATACCAAAGTAAGGCTTGACATATCTCGCTCTGCATGTAATGCGTCTATCTCATATATTGGTTTCACCTTTTGAGTTGCCTTACTGACATAAATGAACATCTGCACGATATTCTAATTTTTCGAGTTTCACCTGTATATGCACTCTATATTATGGATCTAGCCACTACACGCCTGCAGAATGTGAATCCGAAGCTCAGGTCCTTCTGATTTTGCGGGACTGTTACATGACAGCACGTGAAATCATCAAATCACAACATCCGTTTGTCTACGTGCAACATGCCATACAATAAACTGCCACAATAACAGATTCAACAACTTTGGCCTCACTTGAGTTTGCTTAAATTAGCTCTCTTACAGGCTCCTAAACTGCAGTCACCTCATTCCCCAGGGGCATTACAGTGGCCAGCTAGGGCTCCATTTCCCTTTCGAGGGAAAGTAGATGCACAGTAGGAGTTAAATTCTGCGTTTTTTCTCCTCAGATCAGACCTACACCCTTTTTACCTCTCCTTTTGTTAATAATGTACTCAAATAGATCTTTTTTGCTATTTTTGATATCTCACTAGATTGAGTTTTTGCCTTTCATTATAGTTTCTGAAGACTGCCTTGTATTCTTGTTTTGTTTCCATCCTATAAGCGTCCCTTCTGCATTTTAAAGAACACTGCATCTGCCCACACTGTCTTCTTGGGATTTCTCTAATTTTTAGTTCTTGTAGGATTTATTTTTGGTTGCACCTTCAGTTATCTCATTTCACAGGATTTCCCATCCTTTCTGGACATTTTTCTCTTTCAGGAAACATTGGATCTGACTCTTCTCAATTTCTCTCCCCCAAGACGTCACAAATTCAATAATAACATTATCAGTTTTTCCCAAGGCATCAGTCACTTTCACTACTTCAATCAACTCTTTTCTGCCCAGGATAGCAGACCCCCTTGTTCTGTCTTCCACCTTCTGACAAATGAAGTTGTCAGTGACAGAGGACAAGAATTGGATATTTTCTGCCTGCCCAGGCACTGTATAAATAAGCAAAACTCCCACATTGGTATCACTTTTGTTTTTCTTTCCTTTTAGTCTTGGCTTGGCACTTTGATACCTGCAGGACTGCTTACTCCAGGCAGAGATTAGGCCACTCTTCGTTGAGATTTTGAAAATTGCTAAAGGTGGAGTTGTTTTGGAGATCCTTCCCTTGATTTTATGATGCCATATTTAATTCTAAAGTTCTGATTTTACTTGTGTGATGCTGTTTTTACTGCATAATATACATAGATGTTTTAAATTGTTTTATTATATTCTATGTAAGCTGCCAAGAATCTTTTTGATTTGCGTTGGGGTAGAAATGTATTTAATCAATAGATAAATATTCTCCTTGACAGGTTTTTATAGAATATTCCTTTAATTAACTGTGTTTTGAGCAGCTCTATATTTTGAATGTTTTACATGTTCTTTTTCTCTTTTGTAATAAAGTTGATTTTAATTTATGCCATACTTTTGATCCAGCTCCCCAAAGAGTTGGGGTAATTTCCTTATAGTTTATAGCTATAAACTAACAAGGACCAGGAGATGATGCTACAGAAACTATTCACTTTTCCCATCTTTTTTCTTTCTGTTTGCCATAAGGCAAACAGGATGTGAGATATCTACCTGTCATACACCAGGTAAAGGCATCCCACTGATGGTCCTGGGAATATTACATGTTCCGTGAGGGAAGATGCAATCTGAATGTCTCCGCAAAAGGAATTAAATGAAGATGATGTTAAATGAAGATGTTACCTAGCCAGGTAATGAAACATTTGCAAGCAAACAACCAAGCTTAGAGATCACCAAGGACTCCACAGTTCAACCGTGAGCTGCAGAGATTCTCTTCTATTGGAATTACATGAATTAGCCTCCACTGAGCTCAAAACTAACCATTTCACTGCAGTGTTGCAAAAGGTGCTTCCCTCAGCAGGGAAACCTCTTGTCACTCCACCAAAAACAGACTCTCCCACTCTGAAAGGCAAGATAGGATCATAATAGGGCAGGGAGGTGCAAATATGGGCATGCCTTTCTGGTACAGCAGAAAGTCTGTAAAGAGTTACCAGAGCTTTATAAAAACATGTCTTATTTTAACCTTGATCAAACAAACCAACTCTATTTCTTCCTTTTACTTCTAACAATCTTAATCTTTAATTCATTCAGATGTTGTCATAGGATTTGGTCTCTCTTCAATTTTTCTTTTTCCCCTTGCTGAGGCTTCTTCGAGGCTTTATCAAACCTCTTTTGTAAATCCAGTAAAAAGTCATTATCCAGGTCATTGCCTTGATTTGTCATTTGTATTTCCACTTTGATTTTCAAAGCTTTAACCAGCTTCTTTTGTATATCCAGTAAAAAGTCCTTATCAGGGTCATTCTCTTGGTTTGTCATTTCTATTTCTGCCTTAACTGCCTCCTCTATCTTGTAATCTACACTTCTTTATTATCCAGTATTTCTGGTTCTAGTATTTCTGCATCAGATTTAACATCTTTCGAACATAGTCTATCCATAGAAGCAGACATCATTGCTGGCATTTCTGATATTGTAGCTACTAATGTCTGGTCCCATTCTTCGAACATCTCCTGAAGTATTTCTAATTTTGTGTCATTTTGTAAATCCCCATACTAATCAAAAACCAAACACATTTACACTTTTTTTTTCCTTTTCTACCTGGAATCTTTAGTTCCCTCTAGTGTCCAATTTCTGAAATCATAAAGTCTCCAATTTCAGTTTTGATTTAAGATAGACAGAACATTCTGGTTCCCACAAAATGTTATTTTATTTAATTAAAATTAAATTAATTTATGTAATTATAGTAAAAGTCTCAATGTTCCAAAATTGTCCGGACCTTTAATTCATTTATAACTTTCTTAAATCAAAATCTTATTTAGCTTTTTGCTGTTTAATTCCAATTCTTTAAATTCTTAAACTTATAATTAATTTTTCTTTTGTTCAAGAAGAAAGGTAAACTCACCAGGTGGTTTTTCAAAGTCTCATTCTGAAGATCTCTAATAGCCTTAGAATAGTAAATAAGCAATTTCCAAAATGATTAGAAAGTGAGGATTGCGAAGTCAGTGTTCTTCAAAAGGCTGTGCCGTGGTTGTGAGCATGATAGCTGATCCCTTCGTCTCCTGGCTCTCAAACCTCCAGAGACTGCTATCTTGTGGTCTCCTCGTGAGGAACAGCTGTCCAGAGCACATGTAAATGATTTCCCATCCTCTCTTTATCTGGAGAGGTTCTGAAGAACCGGTCTACTCACCAGTTCGTCTTTTTCCATAGCCATCATCTCCATCTCTGTAAGAGACATCTTTAGTTCGCCATACCTCCACCAGAAGTCAGGAACAATAAAAAACCATGCAAGTTTTGACAACAAATTGAAACCTTCTGACATACAGATTAAAAAAAAAAAATCTCCAACCCCCAAAAGAATATTCTGTAGCTGGTCACCATAGAGACCAGCTGACTCAAATTATTTGACAAAAGATAAAATAAGGAATAATTGTTGGGACTTCATCTGAATATAATTCAGTCCAATTGTGGCAGTCCCAGAACCTAATGGAAAGATTTATAGGATTATTAATTATAGAATTCTGAACCAAGCATCAAAAGCTTATGCAGCACAGTTAATCAGTTCTGCAGCTATCCTAGACAGTATGCCAAACAGGTGATAGAAAACAACTTCTGATTTAGCTAATGGCTTCTGGGGAATTCCAGTTATCAACAAAAGTCAACCACTAGCAGCATTCACCTTTTATGACTAGCAGTATGTCTACACAGTTTTACCCCAACTCTCCACAAGTTTTTTCTTTAATATTCAGGAAATATTAAATGATTAACCAGACACCATAAGTATGTCGATTAAATTTTTATTACAGCAGAAACTATGCCAGAATTGCTTGCTAATGTTAATATACAGTAAGAGAATTTTCCCAGGGGTACATTTGAACCAAAGTCCAGGACACATTTACATTGAAGCACAGATTGGTTTATTGGCAGCACTTGAGGCAAGAGCAGGTCTAAAGAGGGTAGAGGCTACAATACTTTTTATGGATTTATGTAAATTAGAGTACAGACATGATTGGATAGAGCAGCAAGGTATTTGGGTATGTAAAGGATAATACAGATTTCCTCTATATCCTCAAGTCATAGGTACAAACTCTTCCCCCCTCCCCCCAACCTCATTCATCTACTAACCAGACTAAAAAGACTAGCCCTGAAGCAAAGATTTTTCCTCTAACATCTTTTCATCCTTGACTAAATCAAGCCAAAGACTCTCCCATAAGCACCTTTTTCCATTCCTAATCAAATCAAGGCAATGACTTCCTTGAATCAGTGCAAGGCCTGGTAACACACTCTTTCCAGTACCATTTGCTAAAATAATTCCTTGGCTTTGAAGTTAAATCTCAAGGCTCTGTTACCAACTTTGAGTTAAAATAAAAGCTGTTTAATGAGCCACCAAAGACCAAAAGGCAACTCCAAAGCATTCTAAGATCACCTGATTTCAGCCAAAACTGGTACCCAGTTATGCCTTAAAGGTACAGCCTCTTGACAATTTTCTAAAAACCAAAGGAGACCAAAGGACCACCTGGAATGATCAACACCCGCAACTGCTAAAATAATTACTGTCAGAAATTAACTGTTCAGCCTCTCACAGTCAGAAATCCCTTGAAGCCACTGACAGTGAGGCTTAAAGTAGCATTCACTACATCACTTGAAAACAGCCAAGCTACTAGATGATCTTTCTCATATGTATACAATTACATAACAAAAATTTATCTTTGTGGACAAAATGCTAGCAGCTACTTGCTATGTACTCCCTAAAGTCAAGGCACTGAAAAAGGCATACATATATATCGCTATCCCCAAGATGTCTGCAGTAACCAGAGCTGCTCTTCCACAAGCTCAGCTAATAAACCTGAGTTGAGTACAGTGGTTCTCAGAATTCCAAGGGACTATGTGCATTTTTATTACGATCTGTCACTGATGCCCAGTGATGCAGACTCAATTCCTATGCCCTTAGCCCTCACATCTCCCATGGAACTCAATCTAGAGGAGATGAATTGTTTAATTTACACAGGCAAACGTGCTATTTACTCCTCTGTGCCCTCATCTTATGTATAATGCTGCTGCTTTTATCCTCAGACACATCCAATGGCCAGTTCATACAAACTGAACATAAACCTTTTGCCTAGGAGACCTTAATGCTCAGCCATATATGACCTATATATGTAGGTCATAGCCAAAGAGCTCCTGCCAACCAAACTGTTTTAATTTGCATTGACTCCACGATCCTATTGAACCACAGGATTCAATAATATCTGGATTCTTGGGTGGCATCCACATGGAAGGACTCTGAAGGTCAGCCCATCAGTCAAAGAGCCCATTGGAAAGTAATAGCTGACTTGAAGGAAACAGCCCAAGATGTGGGGCACCCATGTCCATGTCCTCCAAACAAAAGGTCTTCATGCTTCTGGCAATAATGCTGCAGATGAATAAGCCAAACAAACTGTAGCTATCCAAGATGCTGAAAATCATGCAGCTCTTCATGCAAAAAAACCTGTGCTGTGACAGATGACATGAAGGCGCAAAAAGCCTACTCAAAATATTGTTAGGATTTTTTAGCTTCCTCCATAGAAACAGAAACTTCTTTTAATGATAAGGGTAAACCAGTTACAAGCAATTATATATGCATAATGCAACATTATGATGTTCAAACTGATATGAACTATAATGTCCCTACCATTGCTTTCTTTAATTTGTGAACAGTGTAATTGGCCAAGAATGAGGAACACTGTCAGTACATTTGTCACATCTTATCTTACTAACACACAGCTCCTCTATAGTGTACATCCATGTAAAACCAAGAAGTAAACTGAGACCAGCTGATCAAAAGCAATAACCACTATTATTCAAAACTTTAATGCACAAATTACTTAGTCTTACTCAGAGCCAGCTGTTATTAAATTATTTCATTTCAATCCAAACCAACAACTTAAGCCTCCCATCCTATCTCCAACTACTATCAAGATGGAGGACCCTGTTTCTCTGCTTTTCCATAGGATGGAGACATAATCCTGCTCCAAAACTTCACCACAATCTCTCTGGATCCATTCTGGTCCAAACCCTATTGAGTCCTAATTCACCAGGTTACAGTCAGCTGGAGACTTTTGCCCGAGAAGTGTGGAGAAAATGCACCTCATGCATGTCAGAGACATCAAATTAGTTCCCACCCAATGGACACAATCACCTGTGTGCACCACCTCAGAGCTTCTGCAAATGGAAGACTTCACATTCTTTTGACTCCAGTCCCAGACCAGCACCCTCCAGTGCATGCAGAAAACATCCTACTGCTCCACACGTATTCTACTCAAGGATTGCTGCTCCCAGCAAATCTCCTCATCCAAGATCAGCCAATCCTCCAGCCCCACCACCGCTGACAGTTCTCACTATCTTGTTACACACAACCTTTGAACCATACATTGATGATGAAACTGAGACTTTTCATTCTAGGCATGACACCCCAGCTAGGTTTCTTACACCTGACTGCCTAGCTCTTTTCTGGTTTTGCATAAAACTAATGAGAAAAATCTCTTGTGGTCTTTCTGATTTTATTTGGATTCTTTTAGCTCCTTTTATAAAATTTTCTGCTTCCCATTGGTGAAAATGTGGCTTGCCTCGTGCAATTTGTCTTTGTGGAAGAGTAGACTGCTTGACAAAATTGCAGGCACCTGTGCTGCCTTCTTTCCCTATCATTTGAGCCTCTCCCCCAGCTTCAGGATGGCAGAGGTGCCAATAAAGCAGCAACCTTGACACAGGTGTGGGAGGAGAAGGGAGGTATGGCATGTTTTTGGAGCTCTGCAGCCACCAGCAAATGGAAAAGTTCAGCAGCCAGAGGAAAGAAGGTGTTTTTCCTTCAGAGGGAGTGGATGGTCCAGAGGAAAAAGAAGGATAAAGATCCAGCAAGGCAAAGCACAATGTAGAAAGGTGCAAGAGCTCTACATGCTGTCATTAACAGAGAAGAAAAAAGAAGAAATCCCAGAGGAAAAAAGATAGAATAGGCTCTATAAGAAAGAAACGTTGATGTATAATAGTAGTAATATAGAGCATAATACATTAGTAATAGAATATAGGACAGAGATAATAGGAAGTCTGATGATAAGTGGGCTACTGGAACAAACCATACATGAGACTATCTGAAAATAAATACAAAGATGGAACTAAGAAAAATAACTTTTATGTTTACATTATTTTATATTTAATTCTTGCTTGCTGAATTGTGCTGACTTATCTGAAAAACCTGGACCATCTACCTCTTGTTCTCTGCCAAATGAGATAGAAAGGGAAATTCTCTTTGCGTACCTCTGCCGGACTGATAGTATTTCACCCTGCTCCCTGATAGCTGGCAAAATAGAAGAAAAGAATTCCTGAGGAGTATAATTTATGTCTGAGTGTTCAATTTTTGCTGCCCTTATCTGTGGATGCAAACTGTTGTTAATGATGGGGACCTGACTGAAATGTCTCCACTATAATAGAATCAGAGTGGATAGTAGAATAAGAACAGGAACCCCTCTTTCTATATCATGGCAGAATGTTTTGGTTGAAAATGGATGGAGAAATTTTAAGACATACAAATGCTGATGAAACATGGCCTAAAGAGGCCCTCTCTCGATCCAGCTAGCTTATACAACTACTAGCCAAGCTCCAAGCTCCCCTTTAAGTAGGGTTTCAGTTGCAGAGGATTTTTAATGGGTTTCAGGCCAAGGCATGGGACAGAAACAGCATTGTTTATCTTGATGGATTACGTTTGTTGCAACATGGAAGGAGGGAGCACACCCTTTCTGATCCTATTAGAACACTCAGAAGCATTTTATGCTTCCCCAGTACCTGTGAGAGTTGGGAATTGGAGATACTATTTTGCAGTTGAGTGCTTCAGTCGGGAGCCAGTGGTTGCTCCAAAGTGGGGTACCAATTCCAGGCTTACCTGGATCAGAATGCCCTGTCTACAGTGATTTATGTCCTTGTAGCCTCCTGTTTAGACTGCTGCAATGCATTCTACATGGAGCTACCTTTGAAATTCCAAAATACAGTGCCAAACTAGTGATAGCAGATTCTTTTTTTTTAAATTATTTTATTACAAAAAAGGAAAAAATACATAAAAGTGCTTTAACATAAAAGTGAAAAAGTTCAATGAAAAAAAGTTAATATATCATTAGAATCGGTAATGATTGAGTGCGGATAAAAAAAAATAGTACACAGTTCCAATTTTATATATGCTTATCTAATACAAATATTATTCAAGTACATATATATTTCTAATAGAGTTATAGGAGCATCCTGTTTTTAACCCAGTGTATTTTGTATAAATGACTCCCATATTTCATTATATTTGTCCATACAAAGTCTACGTCTACAGGCAATCTGATCATAGGTAGTAAGTTGTCAGGTTCAGCCCAAAGAATTCCACGAGACAGTACAGATACAGTTCTGTTGCATTTATTAGCTTCAGCCTCTCAGACAGAATCTCTCCAGACTGAATCTAAACTTCCCAAGCCAGCCAGCCAAAACACCATGATTTACTTAGGGTGGTGCCAGTCTCATCTTCTTAACCTTCCCACACTCCTGCTGGGGGCTAAGGAAATGCTTATCTCCCCGAGCACAGCCTTCATCAAACCATTCCATCACAAGGGCATTGTAAAAACATATGTTTTAAAGAAGCATTGTCCTTATTACATCTTCAACAAAATGCGGTTTTTGACAGTCCTTTTCTATACATACATAGTGGAGTCCAATAAATTCTAAATATTTTTTGTTGTATAAATCATAATTTAAGATCTGTTGACACTCTTGGTATAGAAGTTAAGACAGTCTCCCATTGTCTAGGCAATATAGAAACCTCTAATTCTTTTTTCCACTCATCCCTTAACATCTGCATATCATATTGATTTATTGATAACAAATATCTATACTAGTATAGATACCAACGAATAGTAGGTTTTTTAGTTTTCAAGGATTTAACAGGTTGTTCTAATATCTCAGTTGTCTCAGAAGCTGAAAATGCTGCTGGTCCAAACAATGTTGTTAACAAATGTTGTAATTGTAAATATTGCCATTGGGTTACATCTGGTTGATGATATTTATCTCTTACGTTAAAAATTCAGCTTCATAATCTATCAGTTGATCCAAAGTCAATATCCCTGCTTCCATCCAATTTTTCCATATCACCATCTTTTCCAAATTTTTAAAGTTGGGTTTCCCCTTAAAGACAGCTTGGCATGGGAAAAAGGGTCTTTTTTTTTTTTTTTATTAGACATTACACTCCATAGCTTTCTAACTGATGAAATTGTTTCCAGAGATATTAGAGTTTTAGCGTATTTTGATCCTAATACTGCCATCCAACCAAAGGTGCTATATATGTATATTCCAAAGTTGCCCAAATTGGAAAATTAACACCACTTGTTAGCTTCCAGTATTTAATACTTGACAATATGTAAGTATGATGATATAGCTCCAGATTTGGAAGACCAGATCCTCCCTCATTAATTGATAATTGTATTTTCTGTAAAGGTATTCTCAGAATTGAAAAAACCCATAGAAATTTTCTAAGCAAAGAATTTATTTTCTGAATATATTTTCCAGATATAAAAACTGGAATTCCTCTCAGAATATAAATAAATCTGGGAATAATATTCATTTTGAGAGTGTTCACCTTTCCCCAAAGGTGAGATTTAATGACTCCCATCTATTGATATCTGAAGAAGCCTCTCTATGTATTTTATTTATATTACATGTTGCTAACCAAGTTATATCCTTTGGTATAGTCATAACTAAGTATTTAATAGATTTCATACAAATACAGAACTGATATTCCTTAAATGAATGGGTAAGCAAGTTTTCACCTACTGGCATCAATTCCAATTTGGACCAGTTAATAGAGTGTCCTGCTATTTTACTAAAGGCATCTACCATTTGCATCAACACTGGAATAGTAGTATGAGGTTTAGAAATAAACAAAAGAATATCATCTACAAATAAAACCAATGCATGTTCAACTGAAAACTAGAGGTAGCAGATTCAGCCAAATACTTATGCTACAGTTACTGTACTGGTTACTGGGTCTAATTCAAAGTGTTGGTTGTCACCTTTAAAGCCCTGTGTGGCTTCGCTCTCAGATACTTACAGGACCCTCTCTCTAATTAGAATCTGGCCCATCCTGTGTGTTCTTGCAAGAAGGAATTATGGATTGCACCAATCTGAATCAAACCCAATAACATGCCTGTTCCGTAGCTGCTCCCACGCTGCGGGCCACCTTGCCTCCTGAAATATAGAATGCTCTGAATTTCCTCATCTTTCACAAATCACTTAACACCTGGCTGTTCTGTCAACTATAAATATGGTTCAAAATGACTGGCTTCACTAATCTTAGATTGACTTAGAACTAGGAGGCTTGAGTGAAAATATTTATCTTCTTTTTCTTCTGTAAGAATAATATCTTTTTGATGTCACTCCCTAGACCAACTGTTGAAAATTAATATTTGTATTAATGTTTGTTTGTTGGACAAAATGGAAATATCTGCTTTCTATCTTAAAAATATATTTAACAGATTTCTGTTAAAAGCATATGTAATACATATAGTGTTTGTATTCCAAATATGTTATATTTTACTAATAATGTATTTATGTACAGTTTAAGTTTTGGAAATGCACATGTCTAAATCTCTTTTCTCTATTGTTTGAAAAGAAGGTCCGATGCTGTAAAGAACAATACTGTATAGGTACCTGGAATGTAAGAACTATGAACCAAGGCAAGCTGGATGTGGTCAAACATGAGATGACAAGATTGAACATCGACATCTTGGGAATCAGCGAACTGAAATGGACGGGAATGGGTGAATTTAATTCGGGTGACCATTATATCTACTACTGTGGGCAAGAAACTCTTAGAAGAAATGGAGTTGCACTCATAGTCAATAGGAGAGTGGGAAAGGCAGTAATGGGGTACAACCTCAAAAACGACAGAATGATCTCAGTGCGTATCCAAGGCAAACCATTCAACATCACAGTCATCCAAGTCTATGCCCCAACCACTGATGCTGAAGAAGCTGAAGTTGACCGCTTCTATGAAGACCTACAACACCTTCTAGAACTAGCACCAAAAAAAGATGTCCTTTTCATCATAGGGGATTGGAATGCTAAAGTAGGAAGTCAAGGAGTAATCGGAATAACAGGCAAGTTTGGCCTTGGAGTACAAAATGAAGCAGGGCAAAGGCTAATAGAGTTCTGTCAAGAGAACAAGCTAGTCATAGCAAACACTCTTTTCCAACAACACAAGAGACGACTCTACACATGGACATCACCAGATGGTCAATACCAAAACCAGATTGATTATATACTTTGCAGCCAAAGATGGAGAAGCTCTATACAGACAGCAAAAACAAGACCAGGAGCTGACTGTGGCTCAGATCATGAGCTTCTTACTGCAAAATTTAGGCTTAAATTGAAGAATGTAGGGAAAACCACTAGACCACTCAGGTATGACTTAGATCATATTCCTTGTGAGTACACAGTGAAGGTGATGAATAGATTTAGGGGATTAGATTTGGTAGACAGAGTGCCTGAAGAACTATGGACGGAGGTCCGTAACATTGTACAGGAGGCAGCAACTAAAACGATCCCAAAGAAAAAGAAATGCAAGAAAGCAAAATGGCTGTCTGATGAGGCTTTACAAATAGCTGTGGAAAGAAGGAATGCGAAAAGCAAGGGTGAAAGGGAAAGATATAAGCAACTGAATGCAGATTTCCAGAGAATAGCAAGGAGAGATAAGAAGGCCTTCTTAAATGAACAATGCAAAGAAATTGAGGAAAACAATAGAATGGGGAAGACTAGAGATCTCTACAAGAAAATTGGAGATATGTAAGGAACGTTTAGTGCAAAGATGGGCATGATAAAGGACAAAAAAGGCAGGGACCTAACAGAAGCAGAAGAGATTAAGAAGAGGTGGCAAGAATACACAGAAGAACTATACAAGAAAGATCTTAATGTCCCTGATGTCCACGCTGGTGTGATCACTGACCTTGAGCCAGACATCCTAGAGAGTGAAGTCAAGTGGGCCTTAGGAAGCATTGCTAACAACAAAGCTAGTGGAGATGACAGTATTCCAGCTGAGTTATTTAAAATACTAAAAGATGATGGTGTTAAAGTGCTGCACTCAATATGCCAGCAAGTTTGGAAAACGCAACCGTGGCCACGGGATTGGAAAAGGTCAGTTTATGTTCCAATTCCAAAGAAGGGCAATGCCAAAGAATGCTCAAACTATCGCACAATTGCACTCATTTCACATGCTAGCAAGGTTATGCTGAAAATCCTACAAGCTAGGCTTCAGCAATACATGAACTGAGAACTACCGGATGTACAAGCTGGGTTTCGAAGAGGCAGAGGAACTAGAGATCAAATCGCCAACATTCGCTGGGTCATGGAGAAAGCACGAGAGTTCCAGAAAAATATCTACTTCTGCTTCATTGACTATGCAAAAGCCTTTGATTGTGTGGATCACAACAAACTCTGGCAAATTCTTAAAGAGATGGGAGTACCAGACCACCTTACCTGTCTCCTGAGAAATCTGTATGCGGGCCAAGAAGCAACAGTTAGAACCGGTCATGGAACAACCGATTGGTTCAAAATAGGGAAAGGTGTACGACAAGGCTGTATACTGTCACCCTGCTTATTTAACCTATATGCAGAGTACATCATGAGAAATGCCAGGCTGGAAGAATCACAAGCTGGAATTAAGATTGCAGGGAGAATCATCAACAACCTCAGATATGCGGACGATACCACCCTAATGGCAGAAAGTGAAGAAGAACTAAAGAGCCTCTTGATGAGGGTGAAAGAGGAGAGTGCAAAAGCTGGCTTGAAACTCAACATTAAAAAAACTAAGATCATGGCATCTGGACCCATCAATTCCTGGCAAATAGAAGGGGTAGAAATGGAAGCAGTAACAGACTTCATTTATTTGGGCTCCAAGATCATCACAGACGGAGACTGCAGCCATGAAATTAAAAGACGCTTGCTCCTTGGGAGGAAAGCTATGGCAAACCTAGATAGCATATTAAAAAGCAGAGACATCACCTTGCCGACAAAGATCCGCATAGTCAAAGCTATGGTTTTTCCAGTAGTAATGTATGGCTGTGAGAGCTGGACCATAAAAAAGGCCGAGCGCCGAAGAATTGATGCCTTTGAACTGTGGTGCTGGAGAAGACTCTTGAGAGTCCCCTGGACTGCTAGGAGGTCAAACCAGTCAATCTTAAAGGAAATCAACCCTGATTGCTCATTGGAAGGATCGATAATGAAGCTCAAGCTCAGATATTTTGGTCACCTAATGCAAAGAGAGATCTCTTTGGAGAAGACCCTGATGCTGGGAAAGATTGAAGGCAAAAGGAGAAGAGGACGGCAGAGGATGAGATGGTTAGATAGCATCACTGAAGCAATGAGCATGAAACTGAGCAAACTCAGGGAGGCAGTGAAGGACAGGAAGGCCTGGCGCAATATGGTTCATGGGGTCACGAAGAGTCGGACACGACTTAACGACTAAACAACAACAACAAGTCTTTCTTTTTCATTCTATATACTTTTTGTTCCTCCTTGTTTGTTTATTAGTGGACGCAGATTGGTTTCTTGTTTGAGCATGGCCCAAATTATTAAGAACTGTATAACATAATACCAAATCTTAAGTCTGCTTTGATAGCAAATCAACAGCTGTTTGCAGTTCTTTCAGTAAATGTTTTATGTAGTAGTACCATGTTACTGCATTTTACTGTAACTGCATTTTACTGTAACACTTCTGATCATGCATAAATATGGCTCCAAATCCAGTAGATTACAGTAATGGCAATTATCAATGGTTTCTGTGGCTAAGATAACTCTATTCACGAATAGCTACCTCAAATGAAGTGGTAAAAGATGTCACTGCAGCCATATACACCTCATATGTTTTTCATAACAGAAAAACAATGAGTAAAATAGGATCTAAAAAAAGAACATATATAATAAAATAACACAAAAATAGTATAATAAATAGTGATGAATAAATGACTTTCCAAATTTAATTAATGGTATGATGTATTATACAGATGGTAATACAAATCTGGGCGACTTGAGAAGATATTTTTGAGTCCTTGTCTGAAAGAAGTAACAATAATTAGAAATAATGATCCCTGCCCAGAAATTTCTTCAAGATCAGATAAATGAAGGTCTGTCTAGAGTCCTTATATAGGGAACAGCAAAGTAGCACATGGCTTAGAGTTTTTACTGGACCATCACCACATGGACCTAACTGGAGAGACATGGGAGTACCCTTAAAATGCCCAAAAAGGACTGCTGAGGGCAATGTATCCAGCTTGGCTAAAGTGAAAGCTTTACAAAATTCCAGAATCGTGATGGATGATAAATAAGAGGCTGGAGTGATCCCTTTCAGAAGAATATGATAAATAATGGGGTGTGACACCTTGCTTAAATTTGTTTGGAGATCTATATCCCAAATACATTGTTTGAGGGCAGTTCTAGCATTGTCAAAACCTAAGGAGCACAGACTTTCCATTGAGAAGCCCAGTAAATGAATTTTATCTGGGGCTTTTTAAAGCCATGATTATTTAAAATGATCTCTAAGTACTAATGGGGCCAAACCTACAGGAAGTAGGATTAACTTCAGCCAAAAGGTTATAAGAAGAAAGTTATAAGGATGCTCTAGCATCCAGCGAAACTATACCTGTCTCTACATGTAATATAGCATTTTTGATACTTTTTGGAACCATCAATATGGCTCTAATAAATTTATTTTGAATAGTTCCAAGAATATTAAACTTTGCAGATGAGCAAATTTGGGAGCCATAAAGAAGCTGAGGAACTGCCTTATCTTGGAAAACCTTTCAAGCTGCAGAGATACAATGGGCTCCCTTTTTGTGGCAAAATCTTAGGATAGCTGTAGAGGTATGCTGTACGGCATTCATCTGGTTAAAAAAAAAAAAAAAAAGAGCACTCCAGGATAGAGAAACATGAAACTGTACTCCAAGATATTTATAGGTATGCACCTGCTCAGTTTGAGTCCCATTTACTTGCCATTTTGTGAATTTTATGACTATGTTGGGCAAAAACTAAAACGTTGGTTTACTGATAGTTTATTGATAATTGTTGTTCTGTACAGAACAGAGCTAGCGCCCTGAGTGCTTTTCTCATTCCCACCTGTGAAGCAGACATAATAACCACATTGTCTGGAATCTCACAATCAGCTAAAATAGGTGGGTAATGGGCTGAAACAAGAAGCACTTGGATTATTGGATTTAGATATAGATAAAAAAGTAATGGAGCTAACATGCAACCTTGTCTTACACCTCTATAAGTTGGGACTGCTTAGATAGATGTCCCCAAGGAGTATATTTAATTCTCAGGGAGATATTTGAATAAAGCGGCTGAATACATAGGAGCAGCCTTTTATCAATAGTGGAATGTCTCTCCCTTGGTGTAAGGTCAAAAGCTGACTTACACCTGTCTTACACCTCTATAAGTTGGGACTGCTTAGATAGATGTCCCCAAGGAGTATATTTAATTCTCAGGGAGATATTTGAATAAAGTGGCTGAATACATAGGAGCAGCCTTTTATCAATAGTGGAATGTCTCTCCCTTGGTGTAAGGTCAAAAGCTGACTTAAAATCAACAAAAGTTGCAAAAAGGGAACCTCGAGGGGGCACAGAATATTTTTCTGCCAAATGATGGAGAACCAAACAATGATTTAATGGTGATCATTCCCCTCTAAATCCAGCCTATTCTTCAGCAATATTTTCATTTTGTACCCAACCACCAATTTTGGTTATAAAAATCTGGCATAGAGTTTACTTATTGTGTTTAATAAACTAATAGGCCTATAAGTTGTAGGGTGAAGTCTATTTCCTTTATTTTTGTATAACAGTATGACAATAGCCTGATTCCAATCAGATGGAAATTGGCCTGTTAATGTGTGTGAATAGTGGTCAGAACTGGAGCCCACCAACCTTTGTTTTCCCTTATTAATTCTGGGGGAATGAAATCACCTCCAGATGCTTTATCTGGTTTTAATTGTGCAATAATATATTTAACCTCAGCTATAGACACAGTGGCCAATCTGGGAGGTCATTATAAGAGGGAATCACATCTGAGATTACAGCAGTTTCCCTTTTAAAGATGTTACAGAAGTCTCCCATTTATCCACAGATACACATGCATGATAGGGCCAAAACGTCTATAAGGGACTGATTGATTAAGCACCAGAACCAAGTGGAATTCTTAAGTTTTGCTGCTGAAATTAAGTTCCTCCAATTATCTCTTATAGCTTGCCTTTTCTTTATTTTCAAAAAGTCTTTATAATTTTTTTTTCTGAACCTTAAGTAATTTAAAAGCACTGAAGGAATTTTCCTGAAGAAAGGAATTTATTGCATTTAAGAGAACCTTTTCAGCCTTGATGCTATCATTACCATACCAAGGTTTGGACCTTTTATGTGTATAAGCAGCACTGTCTGTTGAAAATCTTGCCAGGAGACTTAGAGATTAACAATAATTGACCGAAACATTGACACTGCTTGTTCATACGAATTAGCTGAGCACATTGTGATGTGCATTTGAAGCAGGGGCTCTGACATCAAAATCCCAGACAAAACTTTACCCAGACCTTGAGACCATTTATTCTGTACTCACCCTTTGTTGTAATTTCAATAAGGCAGTGGGCTACTTCTAATGATTCAAGATTTGTTTTAGAATCAAAAAGACAGATTAGTGGAAAGTGGTCACTATCAGGGTGAGTTCCAATAGAAGTAAGCTACAAGATGAACATAGTTCCAGGAAATCATGGTATAATCAACCACACTGGTCCCATTAGGGTGCCAGAAAGTAAACTCCCCTTTTATATCACCCCTGACAGTGCCATTAAGTATAACTACATCTAAACTGTCCACAAGTTGAACCAAACAAAATCCTGAAATGTTACAGTGTTGGTCTTTAGATTGTCTGGCCAGTAAGTAGTCCACATCAGTTGTAGGGGGCATTGGCCATTTAAAATAAGCTTGCAAAAGGGCATCGGACTGGCCAATACACATGTTAAAGTCACAAGCAATGACTTTATGCTTTGGGTAATGTCTGGGTACTGATATAACACATTCATGTAAGTATCAAATTGATCCCACAATTTATTTATTTCCCTATGTGTCAGGCCCGGCCCAAGAACAATGGTGAAACAGTCTAGTCGAGTATAGTTCCTTTATTGCTTACACCTTATAGACAGCATCTTGCCAAACTAAATCTGTACTACAGCAACTAATGGATACACCCTGGAAGATTCTAGGGAGTAGCTATCCTGAACCTCTTTCACTTCCCACACTCCCCTTGAGGACTGCTTTGTCTCTTATCTTCTTTCCCCTCCGAGTAGCCTTGATCTCCCACATTACTCTCCTCCTGGTAGATACATTCCATCACACTATGCTCATGTACTGGGGGAAAATATAGACAGACAAGTAAGACAGAGTAGGACTTAAATCTGAGCAGAAGGGCTAGAGCCACATTTAAGCAGGACTGCAACATAAGTACTGGAACATTAAGTTTGATAGAAACCATAGAACTCAAGCCATATTGGATAATGCATTCAGAATATAGGGAATATATCCAGGTATTGATAAATCCTCCATAGTTATGTTTCTTGAAACTTAAGAATATCAAAAATATATTCCGTAAATGAAGCATCTGAGATCTTTGCTTTCCAGCCTGCAACATTCCAGAAGTGGATAGAGATCCCCCCTTCTGTAAAATAGAGTGAGAGTCTAAGGGTACTATCAATGGATCAGCTGGACATACAGAAACTTTCATCAATATAGGTAAAGGGTATTTGAGATGTGTTCTACACCCTCTAATGTTTGGAATGGGGCTAGAGTCGAAGTTTCATCTGGTGTTGCTTGTTATAACACCACTTGGGTTGGTGGGGGGGATAACTTCCAGTTGGATGATTTCAGAACTTCCAGTAGCAGTATCCACATTTGAATTTTGGGGAGGAAGACTAGTAGGCTCTAAGAGGTGTAATAAAAGGTCATCACGTGGAGACAGTCTAGGATCTAGAGAGCATGGTTCAGCATCTGCTCGTGGTATGGAGAATATCTCCTCCTTAATAGTTAGCATGGCCTGGCACTCTCCAGCAGGCTCCCCATCTGCCCAATAAGGGCTAGAACAATATTATTTGGAGAGCAATCGCCAACCATTCCATTGTCTGCTGGAGGACAGCAATTAGTGTCTGTGTTTGGAGACTCAGGGTCAATAAGTAGCTTGGCTGTAGCAACTGTAACAATTAAGTTTTTCTTAAGGTTTTCCAGCTTATATATTATATTATCTTGTTGATTTGTTGATTCCTAGGCAGAAAACCAAAAACACTGATAAGGCCAACTCCAGTTGAATCTGACACATCTTCATTTAGTGTTTTCCACACCTTGCTTTTTCAAGGCCAGGTGAGGGGGAGAAGACGACTTGCTGAGATCTGGTAAAATTTTGAAACAGTTATAGAATCTAGGTGAGACAGAGCTGAACAGAGAATTAATTTTTACTTCACACAAGACTCTGGTGGGAAAAAATTGAAATGATGCTGAGTATAATTTGTTCAAAAGAAACAGACCCAACAAAAGAGGAGGAGGAGTTGCATTGTATGTAAAGAATTACTACATCTGTACAGAAATACATGATGCCAAGGATGAAAGCCTTCTTGAAAGTATTTGGGTGAATATTAGGGGGGAAAATGACATTGCTATAGGTGTGTACTACACACCACCCAACCGAGCAGAGGAAATAGATGAACTTTTTGTAAATCAGTTAGTTGAGGTGTACAGGAAACACACCACTATAGTAATAGAGGACTTTAACTACCCTGACATCAACTAGGAAACAAACTGCAGCAAGTGGGAGATTGAACAGGTTCCTGACATGCCTAGCTGACAACTTTTTTTATATATAATATTTTATTGAGATTTTAAAGATACATATTTAAAAGTTAGAAATGAAAAGGAAAATTTGAAATACAAAATATAAAGAGAAGGAAAAGAAAAAGTGAGGTAAAGTAAAAGAAGAAAAGATATGAAAAACAGATAACTTCCAACCTACCTCTGATCTTAGGAATAATAAGAGTATCATAAGTGCTAGTTTTTAATACATTAAATAGGAATAATTCTTTGTCTAAACATATCCCATTACATTTATAATCTAATCTTCAAATCCCCATGTAAGCTTCACCCCACCTGCATTTTGCAAATAGTCCATCAATGGTTTCCATTCTTTAAGGTAATAGTTGTCTGAGTTTTCTTTTAATAAGCAAGTCAGTTTATCATTTTCTGCCATTTCCATCAGTTTTAACAACCATTCTTGTATTGTTGGTAGTGTCTGGGTTTTCCAAAATTGTGCATAAAGAAGTCTTGCTCCAGTAATCATATGCTGAGTAATTCTAATAAGATGTTTTCCTATTTGAAAATCCATTATCCCCAACAGGAATAGTTCTGGTTTAAAGGGAATCTGTATTTGTAGTATGCTCTGCATCAACGTTTGTATTTGAGTCCAAAATTTCTTTGCAATTTTACATGTCCACCACAAATGGTAAAATGACCCCTCTTGTTGGTTACATTTCCAACAAACAGTGTCCCATACATTTTTGATAGTCTTTGGGGTGTCATATATCATCAATACATCATTTTATAGAAATTTTCTTTCAAGTTATAACATAAAGTAAATTCTAATCCTTTAGACCACATATTTTCCCATTTGCTACATATGTATATTATGACCAATAATTTTTGCCCATTTAATCATGCATTCTTTGACTTGTTCTTCAACCATTTCCTCTCTCAACAATAATTTGTACATTTTGCTATTAAATGTTCATCTGTTTCACATAATTGAATTTCAAATTCCGATTTATTCTGTTCAAATCCAAATTCTTTTTTTATCAGTTTTAAATTTTTCTTTGTATTGCATATAAGAAAGCCATTGAAAGGTATATCCTTCTAAAACCAAGTGTTCTTTTGATTTAATTTTATATTATCCTTGTTCTTTTTCTAATAAGTCTTGATATCTCATCCATTTATTTTTATCTCTTGTTTCAGTTCTATAGAAGGCTTCTTGTGTAGAGGTCCACATCGGCATCTTAGGGCATAAAAGTGGTCTACATTTAGTCCAAACTTTTAATAGAGATCTTCTAATATAGTGATTTTTAAAGTCCACATTAACTTTAACTTTATCATACCACAAATATCCATGCCATCCAAATCTCAAATTGTGACCTTCCAAGTTTAGCCTAGCTGACAACTTTATCATCCAAAAGATGGAGGAGGGAACTAGAGGGTCAGCTATACTGGACTTGATACTTACTAATAGGGATGAAGTGACTGAGGGAGTGGAAGTTGTAGGAACTTTGGGAGAGAGTGACCATGTCATACTAGGATTCACCACAATGCAGGCAAGGGTAACTGAACAAAGTCAGACTAGTGTTCTAGATTTTAAGAGAGCTGACCAACAAATTTCCTATTCAGCAAGTAAGAAGGATCTTGCTGGATGCAAATCCTAGAGGGAAAAATGGTTCAGGATGCTTGGGAAACTCTGAAAAATGAGATAAAGGGCCAAAAAAAAAAACAATACCACAGAGAAAGAAAAACAAGAGACACCTGATGAGACCAGCATGGTTGCACAAAGAGGTCTCTGGTGACCTGAGGGACAAAAAGGACAAGTATAAAAATGGAAAGAGAGGCTTGTAACTACAGCAGAATACCTGCAAATAGCCCAAATCTGCAAGGACAGAATCAGGAAGGCTAAGGCTCAGAATGAACTAAGACTTGCAACAAATGCCAAAAATAAGAAAACAAGTTTCTTTCGATATGTAAGGAGCAAGATGAAAATCAAGGTTGGTCCACTAGTGGGAGAAGATGGCAAGAAGGTGAGGGCAGCAGGGAGAAGGTGGAACTGCTTAATTCCGTTTTTTGCATTTGTCTTTACGCAAAAGGAAAAAATAGTCCAACCTGTCAAAAGCAGCACCGTGAGAGACAGAAGAGGGATGCAGGTCAAAATAGGTAAGGAATTGGTTAGAGAACACCTAACAAGTTCAGGTCTCCTGGAGTGGATGGTTTACACCCCAGGGTACTGAAGGGGCTGGCAGATGTGATCTCAGAACCACTGAATGAAATCTTTGAGAGCTCATGGAGCATAGGGGAATTGCCAGAGGACTGGAAAAGAGCAGATGTAATTCCAATCTTTAAAAAGGGGGGGAAAGTGGATCCAAGAAACTACAGACCAATCAGCTTGACATCAATACCTGGGAAAATCCTGGAAAAGGTAATCAAGCAGGGGGTTTGTGAGTACCTAGAAATGAACAAAGTGATTACTAGAAGCCAGCATGTGTTTGTTAAGAATAGGTCATGCCAAACAAATCTTATTGCCTTCTTTGATAAAGTGACTAAAGTAGTGGACAAGGAAATGCTGTGGATATAGTATACTTAGATTTTAGTAAGGCATTTGATAAACTAGACCACAGCCTACTTCTTGGTGAGATAGAACAATGTGGGAAAGACAGTACCGCTACCAGATGGATTTGCAGTTGGCTGACCAACCACACTCAGCATGTAGTCCTTAATGGAACTATATCTTCATGGAGGGAAGTATGCAGTGGGGTACCTCAAGGTTCTGTCTTGGGCCCAGTGCTCTTCAACATCTTCATAAATGACCTAGATTGGGGTTTGAAGGGGTGCTCATCAAATTTGTGGATGACACAAAGCTGGGGGGAATTGCTAACACTTTGGAAGATAGATTCAAGATTCAGAAGGATCTTGACAGACTTGAGCATTGGGCCCTATCCAATGAAATGCAGTTCAGTGTGTCAGGTTCAGCCTGCACCGCACACCTAGGAACTTGCCCAGCCGCACTTTAGTCAATTTCACCGCTCGAGCGCTAGCGCAGAAAGAGGAAGTGCAAAACCGCAAGCTAATGAATGGCCCACCTGGCACCACTTCACTAATCTGGAGCGGATGCGTTGTGTTAAGCCAGAGGGCCGCGGGCACTATAGACCAGTGTTTCTCAACCTTGGCAACTTTAAGATATGTGGACTTCAACTCCCAGGATTGGGAGTTGGCTGGGGAATCCTGGGAGTTGAAGTCCACACATCTTAAAGTTGCTAAGGTTGAGAAACACTGCTATAGACAAAGGAGAGAGCCCCGGAATTGAGGAAGAGAACAGCGCGCGAGGGGAGCTCCCGGCTGGGCGCGCGACAGAAGCCCCAACGAAGGCAACGACCACGCCACAGGCAACAACAATCAAAGAAACAAGAGAACTGGGCTGAACCTGCCATTCCAGTAGAAGGGGGGGGGGATTACAGGGGGCAATCTGCAATCTAATTTGTAATATGTAACCTAGCAACGGGGCCCGCGGGGGGATTGAGACAACTATAAAGGAGCAATGTAAATGTGCCAAGCCAGTCCTGGCTTTGCTTGTGACTGCTACGTTACGCATGAGTAAACCTCTTTTGTGAACCACACATGTGTCACGGGAGTTTCTCTGTCGAACGGGGCAAACCTTACACAGTGGAGAGAAAAGTAAAGTCCTGCACTTAGGCAGGAAAAACCAGATGCACGGGTACAGGATAGGCAGTACCTGGCTCAACAGTAGTGCCTATGAGAGGGAACTTGGTGTCCTGGTGGCCCACCACTTAAGTATGAGTCAGCAGTGTGCTGCAGCTGTCAAAAAAAGCCAATGCAGTCCTGAACTGCATCAACAGGATAGTATCAAGATCATGGGAAATGACAGTACCACTCTATACTGCACTGGTGAGGCCACATCTGGAATACAGCATCCAGTTCTGGTCACCACAATATAAAAAAGATGCTGAGAAAGGGTCCAGAGAAGAGCAACAAAGATGATAAGGGGTCTGGAGGCTAAATCCTATGAAGAACAGCTAAAGGAACTAGATATGTTTAGCTTAATGAAGAGAAGACTGAGGGGAGACATGATAGCAATTGAACAACAATAACAATTGAAGGGCTGCTACAGGAAAGAGGGCATCAATTTATTCTCCATAGCACCTGAGAGTAGAACAAGAAGCCATGGGTGGAAGCTCATCAGAGGGAGATCCAACCTGGAAATAAGGAGGAATTTCCTGATAGTAAGAACTATTAAGCAGTGGAACAGCTTGCCTCCCAGAGTTGTGAGTGCTCCATTTGTCTGAGGTGGTATGAGGACTACTGCCTGGGCAGTAAGTTGAACTAGAAGACCTCCAAGGTCCCTTCCAACCCTATGATTCTATGATCTCATCTTGAATAGCGATAGTAGGCTGATTAAAAGACAACAAAATCTGTTTTCAGTTTTGAGCACTTGGAAGCCATTCAACAGTACATAAATCTATGTGTCTGTGGTGACAGTGAAAAAGTTGTCCTACGGAAGTTGCAATTGCCCTCTTAGAATCCCAACATCCAATATTGAGACTGTTCAGGGAGATATAGAACAATCTGTTGTGTTTGAAGTGAACAATTTAACTTGCAGGGAATTACTTCTTTTGTATCCAAAGAGGCTTTAGTATGTATGAAGCCCCCACTCTTTGCCTTGTCAGAGAATAAAGGTTTATTAATATATTTATTTGACCATTGCACAGTTTTGTCAGTTTGTCTTACTTTAATGGCTTGCCCTTTATCAGAGTGCATGTCAGGAATATGTGGCCTACCCAGAGCTTCTGCATAAGTCTTAATGGAAATGGTAGGTCCAGCTTTATATTTTTGAATAAAAACCTCAAAAACTTTTTTCAGCATTTCCAGATCATATTTTAGAGCTGACAGCTGCTCAAATAATGAGATAACAGTTTGTGCTGCAAAAAGGCATTGTTTTGCCATAAGCTCCATTGAATTTTCCCATGGGAGCCTCTCCATATTCTGATTTTACATCTTATTTTTAAGCTTATTTTTATTTCCGTTGAAGTTAGCAGGTGAACTAGCATGTTGTACTGGAGACACACAGTGAGAGACCAGAAGAGAATCCAGATTCTCATTCAGGAAATTGCTCAATGAGGACTCATAGTAAAAGATCTAACAGCTGTTGCTTTTCTTGTTCTGTCTAAAAGTCCCATTCAAGAGATTCAAGGGCTGAAAATTTGTTAAAGGTGGAAGGGAAGTTTGTTTTCCTTATAGATTCCTTTCATATAAAATGTTCTATCTTTGGTTGTTTAGCAGGCTTTAATGAAAAAAGGGAGCCCAGACTGATGCCATGATGTTTCTTTCTGTTTCCCATATTGTACAAATCTACTCAGAATTTTTTGCCTCCTTTTTCATCTTACCCAAAAAAGTTATGATTAAATTTAACAAGGTCTAATACGTCTAATAAAAATCTAATAAGTCTGTTGTAGCTTACTATACTTATTTTAACTAAAAATTATCTAAAAAGAAACAAAAGAAGCTAGAATATGCTGTTTGAAAGTAACATAAAACTGAAAGCACAGGAGCTTAGAAAAACGCATGTTCCTGGACTGATGCCTTGTCCCCATCCCCAAACCACATTACTGAAATTCAAGTCAATTAAGACTATGTTTGCACTACATGCTGAAGCACAAACTAGCCAGCTGCACAACATATGTTGTTGAATTTAGTATATTTATTAATTTATGGTAATGTATTGTATGGTTCCAGAAAATTGGTTTGAGTAAACCACAGGTTGGCATGTCATATTTCCCAAGCACAGCTTTCCTCAACATTTGATATAGTAGATAATAGTATTGTCTCCCTACGTTTATAGTACCATAATTATTTTCAAAGCTTTAAATATTTTAAAAATATCAAATATGCAAATGAGAAAGTAATTCTACTATCTGCTACAGTAGAACAGGCGTAATTGTTTGGGTTCTTGCAATAATATGCAATCGTATTCCAAAACAACATGGAAAGAGTAGAGAGAAGCACTTTTTAAATACTGGGGAAATATTGTCTAAGACAGAAGAGAGAGAAAGAGAGAGAGAGAGAGAGAAGATAGGCTGCATATTAAGACTGCCTTGAGATACACATGTATTAGAAAGTAATAACAGGTGGTGGAGCTGTTCCTTCAGCACCATGTTACATTTTCCGAATCAAAATCCCAAGGCTGGTTCTTGCTCTGCTTTATATATCTAGGTATGTATGCACAACAAGTATAACTTTCAGTCTGTACACACACTGAGAGAAGCACCACCAGTTGCTTCCAGGAATATAGTGAAGCTTTTTAGGGACAATGACATTTACATTTTAAGATAAATCAACACAGTTTCTAAGGAAAGGACATTCACCACAGAGATGTGATTTTAGTGTCATCCTTTTGCAGTTCATGATTTGACTCTACATCATTGTGAAAGAAGAAAAGTTGCTTATTAGAACACAGTTAAGATCATGAAGCATCTAGTGACATGTTCCCCAATGATGGACTTGTGTAGGTATTAAATATACATAGATGTACAGGGACAGCAAAAGATAGCCAACTGTACTGAGTCTGTCAGCAAAATCATTTTCAGGGCAGCACAGCTTTCTGTCTCTACAACATGGCTGCAATGAAGATACAATGTGTGCAGTTCTGTCTTTCCATCACATGCCCACTTCTTCAATGAAACTGCCATTTGTGCAAGTCAGTAAGAACAGAATCTAGTTTCCCCTCTTGCTAATTGCCTGGTAAAAATTTGTCTGTTTATTTTAAAGGTGAACATGCTAATTTTATATTTACATAATATCCATCTAAATTAATCAGAAAACCACAGAAAACCTTTATCTCTAGTAGCGGTTTGCATATTTGTGTATTCTTACATCAGAAATAAAAGAGCATCCATCAGGCACAGACAATACACATAAGCAGATGAGCTCCATTTTCCAACATACATCCTGGATCAGAAGATTTGCTCATCCATGGCATTAAAAGACAAACTGCTTCAAGTAATGCTGCTCGTAGTGTTCTTCACCCACACCGCACCTCTCTTTTGCGTCTCTACCTGGGAATGCGGACTTTCTCAATCACCTGAATATTATCTCAGGCTACTAATATAATCTAATATAACCAATTTGCCCCGTGGGTACATTTTGAATTTTGAGAATGTATTGTAGACACTCCCACAAAATGGCTGCCACAAAGGGGTGATGGATTCACAGAGCAAGTGTTTTGGGGTCACAGCCAGTCACAATACACCCACATACAAGAAAGCAAACCTTTTAGCCTTGCTAAACAGGACTGGCTGATGAACAGCCAATAGCATTCTCTCTGCCCTCCTATGCTGCCAGCACCTGCCTCGGGGCTTTCCCCAGGAGTAATAACTGGTCAGGAGTAGCCACATGAATTCCTCTCTCCAAGCTGGGAGGGAAAGTTCAAGAAAGTTCACATGCCGTTGCCTGGTGACAAATCAAGCTGGATAAACGAATTATCTGTCCCGAGCGACAGGCTCCCTTTAGACAATTTCAGCTCCCAGAGACTACCTAGACATATCAATGACATCCACGATGTTTTTTGGGGAATAGTCTGTAAGTGGTTTGCTATGGCCTTCTTGGGAGAATCTTGGGGGGGGGCACTTCCGGATCGATCTGCAGCCCCGATGGTCTCCCATCCAAGTACCAGCTACGTCTGACCCTAAGTTTATTGGAGATCTGCTAGCTGTGACAACGGCCAGAATCAAATCGTTTAAAACGGGGCTCGGATTGGGAAAAGCCGCGTCGCGGGATCCGTGGGCGAAGTCAAAGCTGCCAGGACAATGGTGCTGATGGAAACACCAAATCGGGGAAAGGCAGACGAGTTTGCTGCCGCTTCTGCACTGATGCGAAACACGTTTCCCCAAGATTAAACGCTACAGGATTTTTACAGCAAAAATTATAAAACAGCGGATAAACAAACTGTCCACATGCGTGTCCAGTACGGATGCGACGATCCGTACTCCAGGCCTGGCCACGGACGCCAATCCTGCGGCCAGTCTGCCGGCCGCTTCTCCCATTACCTCGCGCTCCTGAGGGTCCTTCGGGAGCCGAGCCCAGCACTCCCCGCCGATGTATTTGTATCCCTGACCCAGGAAGAGGCCCGCCGCCCCACCCAGCTGCGGGTCTCCGCGGGCCCAAGGCGAGGAGAGAGCCGCCCGCCCCTCCCGACAGCGGCGCCCCTTCGGCTTGCCATGGATCGCGCGGCGGGGGGGTGGGCGAACGAGCGGGCGCGCGCGCGCGCGCCCCGGGTGTCACCGGCTTCCCTCGCCGCCTTGGGGAGTCTTCAGCCGCTGGGGGCCTGCCGCAATCTGAGCGCAGCGTTACCGGCAGCTGCGGCAGCTTTTCTGTTGGGCGGGGAGGGGCGGAGCCGTAGCTGCTGGCCGGGGCTCGCGGAGGAAGGAGGCAGCCAAGCTGCGGCGTCCACGGGTGAGTAGAGCCAGCGCGAGCCGGGCAAAGGCAGGGACAAAGGCGGGGGCTTCCCCGTGCAGGCTGGGGTCCAGGCTCCAGAGCCAGGCTGGGGGAGCGGGAGGAGGGCGGTCCCCAGCCCAGGCGAATATAAGCGGACTTTCACTGGGGGGGGGGGAAGAGGCAGACAGAGGAGGCTCCTCCGATAAGGGTCGCTGGGCGTCTGGCTCCGAAGGCTCCCGTGTATGCGACACCCTGCCCCGCCCCGCCCCGAGAGGCGAGAACACGGCCTTCCGCCTTTCCTTTGTGGAAGGTGCCGAGCGGCCGCCGAAATGCAGCCCCTGAAGGCGGCAGCGGCGGCGGAGTGGCTCAGTGCTTCGTGCGCCGCGGAAGGAGAGGCCGGGGCATCGGTAGAAGAGAAATCAGGTGGCAGCAAGAAAAAGTTTGCCCGAGCTGCCGGAGGAGAAGGGGGGAACCCAGCTCAGTCTCGCCCACCCCCCAACCTTCACCTGCCAATCTGAGGACGCCGCGCGCCGGGCGCTCCCGGGGGCGCCCCTTCTGCCCGACGTCGGGGCGGTAAGCAGCTCCAGAACCCCGAGAGATGCAGCGTGGCTTCCTTACGGAATCCTCCCCGCTGCCGGTCGTTGCCTGGTGACTTTGCATGCGGTGGAGAGACCCTCTCGAACTTGCTAGTTCTCCTTCGGCTCAAACGGCTTTTTCTCTGAATGGAAGATGAAAGTGCAGCAAGGTTCCATTCCCAGTCCCAGGAGCTGCAACAGAAATGAAGGATGCAGAAAAAAGGACACGACTTGACGCAAGAGTCTATTGTAGAAAAGCAGATAAAGATGCTTCTCTTCCCCCACTAGCTAGTGAATTCAGGAAAAACAAAAAACCCCAAAACTGTACTTTTACAGTAAGGAATGAAAATACACTGAATTCAATGAATTCACATACAGTGCTTTAAAAATCAAGGTAGCCTATTTGACAAATGGAGCACAGGACAATTTGCTGATCAGTAAAGTTTTGCATTCTGAGGAGAGGAGGGAGCTAAGCCCTCTGAGCTGGAATGTAAGAACACCAAGAAACACAGTTGCTGATTCTCCTTGTAACATGAAGTGCTGGTGCACCTTCATGGTAGGTCCAAATAAAAGGTAGGCATTTCCACCGTTCACCCTTGACTCTGTCTAGTGGATTGCACTGTGTAGTTATGGTGGATTTCCATGTTTAGGAATGCTGAAGGCAGAATTAAAGAGACAACTGTTAAGGCCAGTCTTACTGACTATTCAATTGCTATATGAGCCCCTAATGAGCTCAGGTTTTATCTGCAATAATGGATACAAGTCATTCTTTGTCTCCTAACCTAAAATTGACAAAAATCACTTGACAGAGGTAGTACAGGCTTCCCCTTCTGCTTTTACTCATGAGGTACAGGGGCTCCGAACTTGTTTACTGTGTATTTGATCTACCAGGAAATTGTTCTTTGCTGATCCAGATGGATGTCACATCTATTCAGAGCTGATCCATTGTGAGGATCAGCTGATTCTGCTCTAATAGGCAGCAAGGGGAGGGTAGAGAACTGCAAATATAATTCTTAGTGTACTAAGAGTGAAGCTACAAAACTAGGCAGCAAGGCAAAGAGACTATGTTTACAGAAAGCTCTGGGGAACTATGTTCTGCCTTTTTCTGTGTTTGTTCTAGTCAATAAAATAATGAAATTTTATTGCATCATGATGAAGTTGATGCGCTACATAAACCAGCCAGTTAGTGAGATATGATATGTTGGTTTGCAGGGCAGTCTCTAGGTTAGACATCCTAGCTTGCACAGAATAGTGTGAGCATGCCTGGTTGGGCATTGGTTGCATTTGTGGCATACTGCCTAAATGTGACTAGTACTGTGTCCTTAATGTTAGCAAGAAATACTGTGTTTTTCCATGGGCACGACTAAGGATGGTCATCTAGTGTACTCTATCTTACTAAAAAGCATTGTGTGAAAGTCTCAGTTGACAAAGCCATGATTAAAAGAGTGGTTTTGATTGAAGTAGACAGCTGTTTTGGAAATGTATAAAATGTGCTAACCAAGGAGCCTCCAGCAAAATGAATGGAGTAAGTAAAAGTATTAAATAATATCAGATGAAACTGAAATAGGGAATGCTGGAGGAAGAATTTCAGGGATTTTAATGTGAATGATATCTCAAAGAGTAGAACTGAAATTAATGATATAAATATCAGTATCTAAGAGTGATGAAATGGAAGTCATACATTCTGAGAATGTTAAAAATTGATAAAGTTGCAGGTAAATAGAGACGTTTTAAAATAGAGATATGGTTGGTTATGAAGTGGCAGTGCAACTTCTTTACCACATGTATGCAGATTGCATTTGTCCTGACAACTGGAAAAATGCTATAACATTTTCCATGCACAAAGGGAGAAACAACAAACGTCCAATATGTTTATTAAGTGTACCTGTGAAAATATTTGGCAGAATTCTAATTGAAAGAGTATGAGCAAATTTTCAAAAGTGCTGTGCAGTCTTTAATGGATATGGAGGGCAACTTTTTGCCATTGAGAAATATATGAATATGAGAAAGTTTATTGCATATTTGTTGATTTGTTGTTACAAGTATATGCTAAAATTGATCATTTTAATTGTGGATTTGTTGAATATTGTGTGTGAATATGGAATTAAAGATTGGTTGCTGAATGCAATGAAGGTGATACACAATGGAAGGAAAACAATATGGAGAATAAATCAAATGTTTAGCAAGGGATTCTCCATCGAGTAAACTCTGCCCAAATAACTTATGGGATATTAGGGGGCTGGGGTGAAAGCCTTCTATCTCAGATGACTAGACAATCAATAAACTGGTAGAACTTCCTTCTTCAAGAAAAATAAAGGCAAGGATTTAACTGATTGTACTATTATAACAATCAAGTTAAAGGGGAGGTCTGAAAAATACTAGAGCTAATGCTAAGCATTGGCTCAGCTGGTGATCCTTCCTCTGGAAAGTAGCCAATGAACTACTAAGGTTAGCCTACACCAAATAAAAACATTCTTGCCCAAACAGATAAGAGCGTTTAAGGCAACATAAGGAGGAAAAGTGTACTCTTGAAGTGGAGCAAGAGGTTGCCTTCAGAATGAGCAGAAGATCACTAGTGGGTGACATCTTCTGTTTCTGCCCTCCAAAAATGTTTGCCAGCCAGTTATGACAACCGGGAAGAGGTAAATCTGGATCTGCTTTTAGACGATGCCATGTTGTTGGCAGAGAACCCAAATGACTGCTAGATAAATTGTATGATGCAATATTGAGTATGCATCTGAAAATTATCATATCAAAGACTAAGGTAGGTGTTTCACAAGGAAAATGGAGTGAAATATTGCAAGTTATATATAAATGGGAAGAAAATAGAGCAAGTAAGTTAATTTGTGTATCTTGGTAGAATATTTATTAAATATAGAACCATTCTACCTTTTTAAGACATGCAAAAGAAGGTATTGGGAACTGTGTCCTCTTTTTTGAAAAATTAATATTTGTTAAAAGAAGTGAAAGCTGAATATGTCAGAACAAACATAAAAGTAAATTGAATTCATTTTTGAACAGGTCTTACTGTTAGGATTTGTTTGTTTTGGATGTACAACCAAAATCTACTTCCTTGTAATTTAAACTCAGTATTTAAATTCCGGACCAGTTTTGAACAATTCTGTCCCCTCTTCTTTGTAACAGCCCTTCTTCACTTTCTTGAAATCTCCCACATACTTCCCTTCTCCAGACTGAATTTGTAATTCATAAGTTTTTCATCTTGTTATTTTTGTTTAAACATTCTTGAGTTTGTCAATACCCTTCCTAAAATACAGTGTCCAGAATGGCTGTTGATGTAGCCTTGGTATGCATTTCCTCTTTTTGTAGCTGAATTGTGCTGTTGGCTCATGTTCAGCTTCTGAGCCACCAAGACATCCAAATCCTTTTTCCATTATGCATTTGGCATAATTCTTTTTGCATTTTTGCAGTATGGTCCCTCCACCCCTGTCCATCCTACACTTGTACTGTACTATATCCTATACCACATTTTTCCACCCAAATGTAGGACTTTGCTTCTCCCTATTGAAATTTATATTGCTGGTTTCTGCCCATTGTTCCAATCTGTCAAGGTCCTCCTGAATCTTGATACTGTCCTCTAAACATGTTTGCTAGTCCCATATCTTGTCATCTGCAAATTTGATAATCATATTTTGTAACTCCTCATCCAAGCCATTTATAAGTATGTTAAACAGCACAGAATGAATTCCAGCGCTACACAACTCTTAGTGATTACACATATCTTCCATTTCCTATACATTCTTAGCTCAGTTGAAAAAAACTCTATGCATCCATGATGGTTTCCTGAGCCGCTCTCTATTTTATGTGACTGCACTTCTGGTAGATTATATCTGAGAAGTTTTCAATCCTGAAACTATCTTCCACTTTCTCTTTTTGTAGTATTTTGAACCATAATATGATGTAGCCATTTTCATCCAAAGTTCCCACTTCTTTCCTTCAAGCATCTTGTCTGTGTTGCTTAGGATCAAATCTGGGAGAGTCAATCTCCTTGTCTCTTTTTCAATCATCTGGGAAATGAAACAAAAACACTAAGGAACTTTGGGGAACTTGACAGAGCTGGTTTTTCAATAGTTGTCTGAGAAGTTGAAGTCTCTTATTATTACTATGTCTCTCCTCCCTGAAAGGTCTGTAGCCTGGTCCAGGGGGGCATTAATAGTCTGCCTGATTTGGTGATCTATAGCACATCCACATTATTTTCTCTTCCTTGCATTAGTACCCTCTTTAGTGGACTCTTATGCTCAGATTTCTGAATCAAAAGACATATATGCACTTTGTTTATATATAGTGAGATTCTTCTGCTGCTTTTGTCTGTCCTATGACTTCTGAATATATTATATAGCCTTCAATCCTTGCATTCCATTCATGAGTTTTATCCCACTCAGTTTCAATAATACCTACTAAAACATATTCACCTTCCTGCATTGAGACTTCTGGTTCTTTCCGTTTGTTCCCCATACTCTGTCCTTTTGTACAGACACCTTAGAAGAGTGAACGGATTGAGAGGAAGGGTAAAACCAAGAAAGTCATGGTTGAAATGAGTTGATGAGATCTTCTGAAGTTTAAAAGACATAAGATGAAGAAGCATATGGATGTGGAAGCAGAAAAAAAGTATAATTAATGGTGTTGGTGTACATTAGATTTATATATACAGTGTGTGTGTGTGTGTGTGTGTGTGTGTATATATAAAGACTTTGTGTGTGTATGTATCCTGTCTTTAATTTATTTTGCTCATTGCTTCTTATACTTTTTTGCACTTTGCATAATGTTGGTCATCCTGAAAAGGAATAGTGTAATATATATATACAGTGTAATATATATACAGTCAGGTCCAGAAATATTGGGACATCGACACAATTCTAACATCTTTGGCTCTATACACCACCACAATGGATTTGGAATGAAACAAACACAATGTGCCTTAACTGCAGCTTGTCAGCTTTAATTTGAGGGTATGTACATCCAACTCAGGTGAACGGTGTAGGAATTACAAGAGTTTGCATATGTGCCTCCCACTTGTTAAGGGACCAAAAGTAATGGGACAATTGGCTTCTCAGCTGTTCCATGGCCAGGTGTGTGATATTCCCTCAGTACCCCAATTACAATGTGCAGATAAAAGGCCCAGAGTTCATTTCAAGTGTGCTATTTGCATTTGGAATCTGTTGCTGTCAACTCTCAAGATGAGATCCATAGAGCTGTCACTATTAGTGAAGCAAGCCATCGTTAGGCTGAAGAAACAAAACAAACCCATCAGAGAGGTAGCAAGAACATTAGGCGTGGCCAAAACAACTGTTTGGAACATTCTCAAAAAGAAGGAACACACCGGTGAGCTCAGCAACACCAAAAGACCCGGGAGACAACAGAAAACAAATGTGGTGGATGACCGAAGAATCCTTTCCCTGGTGAAGAAAACACCCTTCACAACAGTTGGCCAGATCAAGAACACTCTCCAGGAAGTAGGTGTATGTGTGTCAAAGTCAACAATCAAAAGAAGACTTCACCAGAGTGAATACAGAGGGTTCACCACAAGATGTAAACCATTGGTGAGCCTCAAAAACAGGAAGGCCAGATTAGAGTTTGCCAAACGACATTTAAAAAAGCCTTCACAGTTCTGGAACAACATCCTATGGACAGATGAGACCAAGATCAACTTGTACCAGAGTGATGGGAAGAGAAGAGTATGGAGAAGGAAAGGAACTGCTCATGATCCTAAGCATACCACCTCATCAGTGAAGCATGGTGGTGGTAGTGTCATGGCGTGGGCATGTATGGCTGCCAATGGAACTGGTTCTCTTGTATTTATTGATGATGTGACTGCTGACAAAAGCAGCAGGATGAATTCTGCAGTGTTTCGGGCAATATTATCTGCTCACATTCAGCCAAATGCTGCAGAACTCATTGGACGGCGCTTCACAGTACAGATGGACAATGACCCAAAGCATACTGCAAAAGCAACCAAAAAGTTTTTGAAGGGACAGAAGTGGAATGTTATGCAATGGCCAAGTCAATCACCTGACCTGAATCCCATTGAGCATGCATTTCACTTGCTGAAGACAAAACTGAAGGGAAAATGCCCCAAGAACAAGCAGGAACTGAAGACAGTTGCAGTAGAGGCCTGGCAGAGCATCACCAGGGATGAAACCCAGCGTCTGGTGATGTCTATGAGTTCCAGGCTTCAGGCTGTGATTGACTGCAACGGATTTGCAACCAAGTATTAAAAAGGGAAAGTTTGATTTATGATTATTATTCTGTCCCATTACTTTTGGTCCCTTAACAGGTGGGAGGCACATATGCAAACTGTTGTAATTCCTACACCGTTCACCTGAGTTGGATGTACATACCCTCAAATTAAAGCTGACAGTCTGCAGTTAACGCACATTGTGTTTGTTTCATTCCAAATCCATTGTGGTGGTGTATAGAGCCAAAGATGTTAGAATTGTGTCAATGTCCCAATATTTCTGGACCTGACTGTATATGCATGCATGCATGTATGAAATTTGATTGTACTTTTTCCCTTGTTTTAGAGAACATGTCCAAGATTTGAAGACATTTTTTAAATCTTCCCTGTATTTTCTGTATGATGATGTGTACAGTAGTGGTTAACATTTCTATGTGGAGATTACACATAAAAGGGCAGAGGAGGGTGACATTTCAACTTTAATTTTTGGAAAATAAAAGGCTATGGTTATGTTTTATTAATATATAATGCAATTAAATATTACCATAGTGGACAAGGTATTATCAGACTTTAGAAGAATTTGAATAATTTTCTGGGGGTAGACTGCTGGTATGTTAGCATTTATCAAGAGTAAGATTGGCCATTAAAACTAAAGTGGACTGAGCAAGTGGCAATCATTTGGGAGTCTAAATGACCCTAGGATTCAACTAGGTTTGAAGATAAAACCACTTGCCATAAAATGACCAGCCATCTGTTCATGTACAATGTCAACTAATTAAGCAAGCCTTTTTTTTAGATTTAAAAAAATGTGTATGCTATGCTTGGTTAGAGCATGGGGTTCACACATGAAAGAATGTAAAATCATTACCAGTGTTGCAGCTGGTGATAAATAAAAGTATGTTACTTTGATGTAATGTAAGTATTGTGCAGTATTACTTCTTTGGACTATTGCAGCAGTTCTTCAGTTTATATCTCAATTATTTCAAAATAAAATCATGTTACACATACGCAGGATAATATTGAAGTAGGCTCAAGAGAGTGTCCCATGCCATGAATTTTCCTTGTTTATAGTCATGTACTGCATGAAAATCTTGCATGCTACTGTCATAAATCCCCCACACTCTCTTCCTCTCTGTCTTATTCTTACATACATACTCTAAGTAGCAATCATTCTGTGCTTTAGCTGCAGCCTCAACTTTTTTTTTTTGCCTTCTTCCATTGTTTTTATTGCCATGTTCAAAGCAGATGGAAAATGGGGGGAGGGGTGTCTTTTGCTTCTCACCTCCACCAAAACTGGCAGGGCAAGCTATTATATATAAAGAAGCAGCAAATCCCACATTCACTCCCACTGCTGATGTTACCTAGTTGGGTAATGAAATGTCTGCAAGCAAACAGCCAAGCGCAGACAGCACCAAGAACTCCACAGTTCAACCCTGAGCTACGGATATTTTTCTTCTATTGGAACTTTTGCTTCTCTGTTGATAAGCTTTCTATGCCATAAATATTAACAGATCTCAACCCCTGCAGTAATATGCCCACTGATGTACAGGTAGTCCCCGGGTTAAGAATGCCCGATTTACTGTGACCCATAGTTAAGAATGGACCCTATTGTAGCAAAATTAAAAAATACACAATGATTCAAGTTAAACACACAATACTACTTATGCAGTATTACACAATAATATTGTTTTGGCTTACATACAAGTTCAACTTAAGGACAGACCTTGGGAATGGAACTCGTTCTTAAACTGGGGACTACCTGTAGTATTTAGCACTGTCTTATGGCAGATGCTGATAAAGCATATTACTACTGTGTCATAATCCATTACTCATTCTGTGCTGAACAATGAGAATTATAGGTCCTTATTTTAAGAAAGCCTTTTAAGCTCCAGCAGATTTTTATGACATCTGTCACGCAGATTTCCGCAGAGGAACCCTGTCTCAGGAGTTTCTCCTGCAGAGACCATGTTAAAATGAATGTGGGTAAGGGTATTGCTGGAACCTACTAAAAGTACTGTGCATCTTTTAGGAGAATGGATGTCAGACTTTTTGCTGAGGCTGAGAAACAAAGAGTATCACTGAAACACAAACAATCAGCAGGTTTATCAAATAAACAGTCTCTTAATCCATCACGCAAACACTTAGGGAAAGAGATTTAAAAGCTTCTTAGAGGCCACACCTTAATTCACTCACTAATAAAGGAGGACTAGAGGGATCCTATTCTCAAGATTCTGTACTCTAACCAATAATTCTTGGCATTAGAATTTGCTGAAGAAAGTCTGTATGAATCTTGCTTCCTTCATTGTGGTCTACAGTTAAGGAGTTTGACAAAGAAGTATGTGTTGGGTTTTTCCTTCTCAGGCCACTTGCCTGGGAAGCCTATGCTGGACCTCCAACTCTTCATGGAGCAAAATAAACATTCTATAATGCATCGTTACTCCATGCATTACTCAGAAATTCCTCAAAGTGTGGCATTTCTAATGGAGAGTCTCAAATCTAAGAATTAATCACTTGTTATAAAATGAATTTTAAAAGGCTATCTCATTTGTCATGCTTCGGACAAATACATTTTTGCTAGTCCTTGTGAAATACAACTTATCTCATGTCAGAAATCCATCACCTAAATAATTAAATCATGGTCCCAGAAGCCAAATCTTTCCTGTCAACACCATTGGTGCAGCTAGTCACTGACTTGCAGAATTCCTCTTTACCCTCCAATCTGCTTCCATGGTCTAGAAAGATAGATGAGAATACCACCTGAATATCTATGCTGTTATGTTCCTTCTGAGTTTTTCAAAATCCATGGTCACAGTTGTAGCTGTTCTATGTAGTATCATTTCTCCCCATATGTATAGCAGGAAAGGATTGATTAATTTATTAAAATTCTAGGCTGCCCAACTCTCCCCAACTTTGGTAATCTTCACAAAGGACAGCAATTCCATAACCAAAGCACAAGTAACAACTGACCCAAGCACAAAGTGCAAAGAATAAATGAACAGAAACATATTTCTGCATCTCCTTCCAGCTGAAATGGGCCCATCAATCCAACTTAACTCAAAGCTTGAAGAAAAAAAAACAAAACAGGTTTTTAAAGAGCACTTGAAGTGGGCAAGGTGGGGGAGACAAATATCTGGAAGGATGTTGTTTAAAAAGGTAGACACAGTGATAAAGAAGGTTTGCTTCCTGGTTCTCTCTATGATGTTGTTTAATCTATGGGATTTGAAGCAAGCTACATAAATCTGTCAGAGCATGAGGATGGGTGGACACTATTGGAAGTAAGCGGTTCCTATGCTACCCAGGGCTTTCTAAGAGGTAATAACCAGCATTTTGAATTGCACCTGGAAGCCAGCTGGTAACCAGTGCAGCTCACATAGCACAGATGTTATATGGGCATAGTGAGGCTTGCCCATCTTTGCTTATGACATTGTATTCTAAACCAGGTACAGCTTCCAAGTGGTCTTCAAGGGCAAGAGGAAAGGATAATAGTGGATTTAATAAGTCTTGGAAGCTATCCTTACATCTGGCAGACAGAAGATTTCAAGAGCCAGTAGAGCTAGTCCTTGACTTAGGAGCATTCAGTTAGCAACCGTTCAAAGTTACAACAGTGCTGAAAAAAGTGACTGATGACTGATTCTTGCACTTACAACCATCGCAGCATCCCTGGGGTCATGTGATCAAAATTCGGGCATTTGGCAACCAGCATGACTTTACCGTGGTTGCAGCATCCCAGGATCACATGATTACTATTTGCAACATTCCCAGCCAGCTTCTGACAAGCAAAATCAGTGAACTATGTGATTCACTTAATGACCGTGTGATTCACTTAACAGCCATGGTGATTCGCTTAACAACCAGCACAAAAAATGTGATAAAATCAGATGTGGTCATATGATGCCTAGCTTAATGACCGCAACATTTAACAATGAATTTTCCAGTTCCTATTGTGGTCATAAGTCGAGGACTACCTGTAGATTCAGTCAGCATACATTTGTTTCAGTTATCTTAGTAGAGTCAACAACTACCATAACTCTTCTTATTGGTCTTTTTATAGGACATAGTAGCATCTTGTCTGCTATTTAGGGATCGACCATCCCAGCTCCCTCTCTTTTTCTTCCCATGAATGCTTAGGTCCTATTTCACCAGTAGGTCTTGAAAAGTATTTTTGAGTTCCAGTTTTCAGGATATCTGCTGTTGCTTTTATTTCTAATTGTTATTCTCATTCACTGGATTTGCTCCCCTGCCTGTCTTCCTTATGAGCAGTTACTTTTTAAAAAAAATACAGCCATATTTCTTCAAACTTATAAATCTTTATCTTTTCATAGTTGAAATATGGTCATTCACTGCTCAATTCCTTTGACTTTTTCTTCAAGGACTGCTACAAGCTTCTAATTGCTGCAAAACTATGCCAAGTTGTTTTCAAGCAGCAAAACAAAGATATCAGAAGCATTTTGAGTCACAATTGCAGACTCCTGTCCATTCATCTTTACTTTTGCTTCCTAGAGGATCAGTAGTAGAAAGGCTTTTACTTATTTCTTCTTCTCAGGCTTGCATGTTAGTCAAGTACATAGTCTTGACCAAGAGGAAACAATTGTTAGAAGCTCTCACATAAACTGCCCACTGAGATGCCCTCACTCTCCCTATTCACTAGCCCAGGCAATCTCACTTGCTGAAACCTGGCTGCCATATATTTCCGAGTGCATCCATCATCTTCTTTCAAGGCTGCATTTCTAGAGACAAGCTTCAATATTGGACGTAGAAAGATAGCTTCACTCTATCTGAGATTATTGCTGTTGCTGGATGAGTGTTAAAAAGGTAAAATCTCCTTTAAGATGAGCTCCACTCACTTATGACACAGAAATGTTTAGCCATTATCTTCTTCTGGGACTTCTTTTTCAACCTCCCATTCTAGTGTATCACCCTCATAATTTCTGGTAGTTTCCCAACTGAAGGATACCATTTGTTCAAAAGGAACAGAGGGGAAGGGGAGGACCGTGTGTTAAAAAAATAACCCTTCCTGATCAGAAAGCTAATAAATTAACTTGGCAATGGTAGAGAGAACATGTGATAAAAATAAGGGAAGAACAAACAAAAAGAATATTGTTGGTGTCTACACTTGCTTACCCAACCAAGGGGAAAATGTAGAGAATATCTTCCAAAAGCAAACTTCAGATTCTTTGAACTAATCAGGAAAGTATAGTGGTGGATTATTTTAATTACCCTGACATCTACTGGGAGATACTTGGCTAAGAATTCTCCCTTCAGGAAGTTCATTACTTGTCTTGCTTACAACTTTTTCTTTAAAAGGGTAGCAGAAGTCTCAAGATATTCAGCTAACCTTGACTTGATACTAATCAGTGAGGAAGACTTAACTGAGGAAGTGGAAGAATTAGGAACAGTGGGAGAAAGTGACCATGTAATCCTCAAATTTTTTATTTTCAGGGAAACTAAAACTGGGCATTATATGTATCTTGGTTCTCAAAAAAGCAAGACTTTAATAGACTCAGAGCAATGATAAGTAGAATCCCATGGCAGAAAGATACGACAGGAAGAGGAGCTGAAGTTCAGAGGCTAAGTGGAAGTTTCTAAAGAAGGAGATACTAAAAGCATAATTGCAAACAATTCCAGTGAGGAGGAAAAAAATGCAGGAGCATAGAAGAAGCCAATACTGAAAGCTAATTTAAGAACTGAAAACAAAATTGAAAACAAAAAAAAATCTGGGAAATGGAAAGGCAGACAGATCATAAAAGTAGAGTACACATACATAATTTGGAACAGTACAGTTCATGTCATGAAATTAAAACTCAGAATGAGATTAACAAAGGACTAAGAATAACATAGTTTTATTTCAATATATTCAGAATAAAAGGAAAAGAATCACTATACAAACTGTTTAGCGAAGATGGCAAAATACTAATAGGTAACAAAAGACATAGTTGTTTATGTTCTATTTTTATTCATTTTCTAACCAAATTGAAGAAAACGAATTGAAACTTGAGTTTGAGAGATACCTCTATCATTCAATTAACCTAAAGTACTAAAAGAATTAGCTAATGGCCTAGCCAATTTCTTATGTGTTATCATTGAGCAGTCCTGGAGAGCTGGTGAAGTACCTGATGACTGGAGGAGAACAAAACTCCCTATCTTCAAAAAGGAGAAAGGAAGATCTAGGAAACTGCAGACCAGTCTATCTACCTGGAAGGTTTTCGAACAGAGTATACAGATTATTCTGTAAGCACTTTGAAAACCATGTAGTACCTAGCAGAAGTCAGCATGGATTTGTCAAGAACAAATCTTACCAAACAAACCTTATTTTATTTAATCTGGGTATCTGTCTTCATAGATTATGAAAAATGCTGTGTATATTTTGACTTCAGTAAAGCATTTGATAAAGTACTCCATGAGATGTGTGCACGTCCTGGGAATGTGGTAGGTTGGCTTATCTCTTGGTCTCTGAGCCTTCCTCCAAAATAATACACCCTCTCACTATCCTAGGGAGATACCATCTACTTTTCCCCATAGAAATCATCTCCGTCACTCACGGGAATTCCTCAGTTGTAGGTAGGTGGTGACCTCCTTCCCCCCCTTTTTTTTTGTATCTTAACTGAGTAGGTATGCCCGTGCATATGCTAAACTCCTTTTAGAATGAAAATGCTGATTCAATACCAAGTCTATTTTGTATATCAAGGAAATAAGCATGATTTGGAAGAAGAAAAGAGAAAGGAAAAAACACCCCAATGATTTCTAAAGGGATTGTCCCAGTTTGCCATTCCTTCAGAGAGAAATACACTTGCAAGCATGCACAGAACAGAACAGGGGCAAAATTCCTTTTCAAATCTAGCTTCCACTAATTCCTAGATTACTATATATTTCCTGAATCTCCAGTCCCAGATTCCTGCAGATTAGAGTTTGTTTTTCTGCTCTTTGTTATGAAAAAAGGCCCAGAACAAAAATAAAACAGACTTGCTCCTTCCTCATTTTAAAAGTAATTTTCAGAAATAGGAATCATGGGATTTTGACTTTTGAGTTGTCCTACAGTCTTTGTTTAATACAGGAAAAGACCAGTGCTATACCCCTAGGAAACCAATGACTGGGATCAATACCAATCTGGCCTATTTTTGTTTGTTTAAACCATGTATTTGCCTAGGAATCATTTGGAATTTCACATAACAATCCTTCCTTTTTTTGAAAATGTATACTTGGAGCCAAAGCCTAATTGTATTTAGACAACATATGCTGATTAGTAAGCTAATAAAGTGTGAGGAGGAGTGGCATGACAATTGTGGATACCTACCTGGCTCAGAAATGATTCAAAACACTCATCAATGGTTCCTCATCAAATTGGAAACAAGTATCAGTCACAGGTCCTTTACATTTCAGTACTGTAATATAATTAATGTCTTAATGAGATGGAGGGAATCCTTACCACATTTGGAAATGCCCAAAATTGGGTGAGATACTTAAGAGAAGGCAAAAATAAAAACTTCATATGTTAGAGAAATGGTAACAAGATTAAATTTAACAGAGACAAGTTCTTCATTTAGGAAACCAAAGTCAAACACACTGGTATAGAATAGGGAGTTTCTGGTTTGGTAATGACAGTTGCAAAAATGATCTAGGAATATCAGTATATTACAAACTGAATAAGAGTCAGTAGTGTTGTACGGCTACAAAAAATGAAATGAAATGTAAGGCTACATCAGCAGAAGTATAATTTCTAATAACAGGAAGTAATTATTCCATTTTATTCTGTTTTGGACAGATCCCACCTCACTGCACTCTTCAAATACCTGCAAGAATGCCACAGAGAAGATCAAGACCTGTTCTCTCTCGTTCCAGAACATAGAACACAGAATAATGGATTTCAGTTAACAGGAAGGCAGATTGTGACAGAATGCTAGGAAAAAAATTCTAACAGTAAGAGTAGTTTGACAATGGAACTAATTATTCAGAGAGGGGGTGGATGTATTCATTGGGTACGCAGCTGTCTGGATTGTTTTAATTCGGATTCCTGCACTGACCATAGGTTGGGCTTGATGGTGTAAATGATTCCTTCCAATTCAATATTTCTATAATTTTGTGCTATTAGTGAGAAATAAACCAGAGAAGGGTTCCCCCCCCCCCCAATAAAACTCAGCATTGAAATGAATATCAAAGGAGACGTATTTTTTGCCCTTGTTTCTGTGGTTTGGTGTGCTGTGTAACAAAATGTTTCTGAGACCTTGATCTCTTTTTCTGTATTTCAGGGCCATGTAATGCTGCTACTTCTCTTAGATTTACCAACTCCCCATTTGGAAAATTGCTTCTACTCTTTCTCCTTTTCCTTTTTTGCTCTAACTCATTCTTCCAAGATGGCCCATGATGGAGCAGTCATGTGCTTCCATCCTAACCACGCTATGTCATGTCAGCACTATGTTCAAGAAATGGAGAAGATACCACAGCTTTCTCCTGCCAAGAATGTGGTACCTGCTTCTTTTAACCCTAATCACAGTGACTCACCCAGTGTTGGCAGGATTCATTTACTCCGCAAGGGACTGACTCCAGAACCCTTGCGATCCCAGCTGGGCATATATAATAGCACTGGCTCCCTAACCCAGAAGATAACAAAGATGAGTAATCTTGGAAGTGCCAGCTGCCCTATCTCAGGAAGAGTGACAGCTCCATGTACTCCATTAAGAAACAGGTATCCAAACTCCCCATGTCCCTCAGGCAACCAAGTTCCCCTGGCAGTCCCAGTCACCGGTGGTCAAAGTTCTGTAGTGACCTTTCGCTTTATTGAGAAGGCTAATGTGAAAACTTTAAATGGCTTCCCACTGATAGAGTCCAGGAAAGAAAATGGTTTGAGCAGAAGTTTGGAATCTGAAGAGGCCTTCCACTTTGAGTCCAACAAGCAAAGAAGCTATAACATGAATGTTCAGACACAATATTCCTTACAGCACAAAGTCACAGCATCCCTGAATCCTGTTGTTTTGGATAACAGAGCAAGCTTCAAAGTCCAGACAGATAAATCCTCTTTGACCATTACAGATGAACAAGAGCCAGTGGTTCTCAGCAGTAGGCAGGAGCATCTTGGCTTTAAGCCGAAGCCAGAGATATCTGCTTCAGATCCTCTTCTTGCTGGAAACAGGTTCCTTTTAAATGCACAGCCATCTTTGTGTTGGAGTAATGGAAGCCAACTTTCTCTTGGTGCCAGCTGCCCTTCCAATTCCCTCACCAGTGGGATGAGCAGCCTGTCTAATGATCTCTTGTGGCATCGAAGGCACCCACAGAGCAGGGAGTCACAGTACCAGGTACTTAGTAAGATCAAATATTTTCTTGCCAGAAATGTTATCTAAGCCTAGGCAACGGAGATCTCACATCTAGGGATCCTCCCAAATAAAAGTCTCTGTCCTTTCTACAGGGAAACTTGTGGGCATATTCACAAGAAAGCTCTGTCCATGCCCAGCGTGTTGCCAAGGCCAAGTGGGAATTTTTCTATGGCTCAATGGAACCTTCCAAGACAGGTAACCCACATACCAGTAGTGTATTATGACAAATATTTCTTTATGATCCACCACCTGAAACAATGTTCTGAGCTTACGTTTGCTATAGATAATGCAAGTATTGTGGAACGCCAATGTACTTGTACATTTTGAAAATGCAAAACAGAAAGAACACTGTCTTGTATAGTATTCTAAAAATAAAAACAGGATCTCTTGCTGCGTAACTCAGCAAGAAATAATGACCTGAAATTCAGTAGCAAAACCCCCCAGAAACATCAAATGCATGAGTAAAAAATAAGGTATTTAGCTGTACTATTGTTGAAAAGGATCGTCATTCAATTCATGGCTGCAGCTGCAATTAACTATAGTAGTATTTATTTTTTTACCTGAGATCCGTAGATGATCTTTCTATTGAACATGTCCAAGCCCTGTGTTAAGCAAAGGTTGCTATATGTGGCATGATCCAGCCAAAGCTAATCTCAACTTAAATTATGTTAAATAGGGCAGCTCAATATACAGTACTATGCAAAAGTTTTAGGCTGGTGTGAAAAAATGCTGTAAAGTAAGAATGCTTTCAAAAATATATATTGTATTTGTTTATGTTTATCAATTTATAAAATGCAAAGTGAGCAAACAGAAAAAAAACCCAAATCAAATCAATATTTGGTGTGACCACCCTTTGCCTTCAAAACAGCATCAATTCTTCTAGGTACACTTGCACACAGTTTTTGAAGGAACTCGGCAGGTAGGTTGTTCCAAACATCTTGCAGAACTAACCACAGATCTCCTGCGGATGTAGGCTGCCTCAGATTCTTCTGTCTCTTCATGTAATCCCAGATAGACTCGATGATGCTGAGATCAGGGCTCTGTGGGGGCCAAACCATCACTTCCAGGGCTCCTTGTTCTTTACGCTGAAGATAGTTCTTAATGACATTGGCTGTATGTTTGGGGTCATTGTCCTGCTGCAGAATAAATTTGGGGCCGATCACACGCCTCCCTGATGGTATGGCATGATGGGTAAGTATCTGCCTGTATTTCTCAGCATTGAGGACACCACTGATCCTGACCAAATCTCCAACTCCATTTGTAGAAATGCAGCCCCAAATGTGCAAGGAACCGCTACCATGCTTCACTGTTGCCTGCAGACACTCATTATTGTACCGCTCTCCAGCCCTTCGGCAAACAAACTGCCTCCTGCTACAGCCAAATCTTTCAGATTTTGACTCACCAGTCCAGAGCACCTGCTGCCATTTTTCTGCACCCCAGTTCCTATGTTTTCATGCATAGTTGAGTCACTTAGCCTTGTTTCCACATCGGAGGTATGGCTTTTTGGCCGCAATTCTTCCATGAAGACCACTTCTGGCCAGACTTCTCCGGACAGTAGATGGGTGTACCTGGGTCCCACCGGTTTCCACCAGTTCTGTGCTGATGGTACTGCTGGACATCTTCCGATGTTGAAGGGAAGTAAGCATGATGTGTCTTTCATCTGCTGCATTAAGTTTCCTTGGCCAACCACCGTGTCTATGGTCCTCAACGTTGCCCATTTCTTTGTGCTTCTTCAAAAGAGCTTGAACAGCATATCTTGAACTTGCTTTGCAATTTTTGCCTGGGAGAGACTTTGCTGATGCAATACTGCATCTAACCACCTTATGTCTTGTTGCTGTGCTCAGCCTTGCCATGGTGTATGACCTGTGACATGAAACCATCTTCCACAACCTCACCATAGTAGCAGAGTTTGGCTGTTCCTCACCCAGTTTTAAGCCTCCTACACAGCTGTTTCTGTTTCAGTTAATGACTGTGTTTCAACCTACATATGAAATTGATGATCATTAGCACCTGCTTGGTATAATTGGTTAATCATACACCTGACTCTAATCCTGCAAGATCCCTGACTTTGTGCAAGTGTACAAAGTATGCAAGTGTAAGAACCAATGCTGGTTTGAAGCCATATTGATTTGATTTGGGTTTTTCTTCTGTTTGCTCACTTTGCATTTTGTAAATTGATAAACATAAACAATTACAATATATATTTTTGAAAGCATTCTTACTTTACAGCATTTTTTCACACCTGCTAAAACTTTGCCACAGTACTGTATATTTGAATCATTCAGTTAAAATCAGTGTTGTTTTAACCAGGGTATTATGGGTTACATACTGTTAACAGTGGTTTTCATCTTTGTATAATGCCCAGAGTCACTGGTGTGAAACAGGTGGCTCTATAAATCATATACATAAGTAAATGACATGTTGGGAGCTGTCTGCTGCCTGTTAGCTACCTATAATATATTATAAATAGACACTTCTAAAGAAAGTATAAACTTAACATGTATACTTTAATAACTTAGGCTTTGTGCTGACAATGATTAGTAGTGATGATATAGATGTACTGGGCAAATGCCATACATAAAGAGCCAGAATCACTTAGGAACTGATAAGTCCATTTTGTTTGTAATGTGGAATTTCTGTATTCTAGGGATGCCATCTCAGAATGCACTTGATCCTTCACCTCAGCTCCTTGGGAAATCCACCCTCTCAGTGCAACAAAAACCAGATCAGATGAGGCCAGAACACAGTCTGTGTCATGTAGAGGTAGAAATTGAGATGACTCCATCAGGTAGTACAAAACTTGGAAACTATGAAACTGGAATAATCCGCAGAACAGTGAAGTATTCAGAGACTGATCTGGACTCTGTCCCCTTGAGATGCTACCATGAAACAAATATTGATGATATTTTGGCTGAGAAAGAAGAAGTGGATTCAGCCATTGAGAGCCAAAAGGACAGTGAGAGCAATCTTAGTTCCATGGGAGTCCCAAGGAAAGGAAACATCATTCCAAATGAACTCTGTATTCACCATGCCATGGAAGAGGATGGCAAATATTTAGACAACAAGAATCAGGGCAATAAAGATGATGAAATATTTGAAGCCACGGTACATCACCAGGAGAGGTGAGGATTTCTCCAGAGTAGTCAATAGAGTGCCACCAATGCTAACTGTTTATTTCTTTGGCAGAGGCCTAATTTACATAATAGCATAACATTTCAATGCAATTTTTCATTAGAGCAATTGAGCACTGGTTTCCTGCAATCAACTGGAAGCAGGAGCTATAACAGTTGTTCCACACAGTAACTAGTCTTCTTCCTCCCCCCCCCCCCCCAGGAGTTCAAAGCAATATACATACACTGAAAAAGGAAAATATAAGTATAGCCTTTAGCTGTATGACCAATTAAAAACTCTTTTATTCACTCAAAAAATACTACTCAATACAATAAATATTTTGGTACTGTGGCATTGTTTGCCTTGCATGTGCAAAAGTGAACAGACATAACAAAACTGGACTGCATGGAGGCCAGTATATTTCCCAAGGAAGACAGTTCCATAGTTTGGATACTACATTTAAAATATAATTTTTCATCTTCTCCCAATACAATTTTTGCCCTAGACCAAGGTCCGAGGGCTAGCCAGAGTCCCATAAGAAAGCTGGGCTAGTGTCTTAGCTTGAAAGAGCTTAACTGTGGCTAGCATATAAGATCCACCTTTGGAGTGAAGAAATTTAAGAATCATGTTGTGGCATATTCACAGCAGCTTTCCTTGAGCCACGGGCATGCTGAACTGCTCCTAGATCATTTGAAACAGGTCACCTGTTCTATGTTGCAACTGTTAAAGGCCCATGAGCAGGGGGTTTGGCCTCTTGACAAATGCCATGGTCTTAGATTTTTGTTAATTTATTGAAAAGCCAAAGTAGTATTGGGCAAGTGTTCTCAAAGGTCTTTTAAGGCCTGCTGGTGTTCTGGACAGGGTGATGCTGCAATCTCTTAACTTGAGAGGAATGGAAATACAAATCTTATCATACCACTGATACTTTATAGGGTGGGCAGCCACAATTGAAGAAAGCTGGTCTTGGAAATAACCAGCTTCTGAAATCTAAAAACATTTATAAATCACAACCAGCATCTTGAATTGCACTCAGAAACCAACTGGTATCTTGTCCATCTTGTGAAGGAGAGAGAAACAAAAGGTTACCTTTGTGGGAGTTTATTATGACTGTTCCTGACAGAAGATATTTAATCAAATAAGAATACATGTCAGTCACTAGAAACTATATGAATTGTGTCAGAAAAGCTGAAGTTTAAAATGAGCTGAGGATTATAAACAGAAAAAAAAAAGTTTTTCAGATGTATGTACCTACACCAAAAGCAGGAAGAAACATGGAGATTTTCTAACCTATAACATACGGATACAAAAACACAAATAATTTTTACTCAGGAGGATTAATCAGTAGTCCTACTAAATTTCCAAGTGCTCACAGGTCTATTTAATCTTTATATACCTAGAGGCAGTCCCATTCAAAATTGTCGTCTTCATTTCTCTGGTGACTTCATTTATCTCCTGCTGCAACCATTAGGCTGGAAATGCTTAGTTTAAGAAATAAGAGGAGATGTAAAGAGGAATGCCAGGTACTCTGTCTGGGTATGGGGACTTGTTATCAGTGAATGGTCAATGGTGTGATGACTAGAAAGCAATTATCAAAAGGACAGCAGCCTATTGAACCACTCTGTAATGAAAGCCTCATTTTACTGCAAGTATAGTTACATTCTTGTTTTGTTTTTACACTGAGCTAAGAGCAAGCTGAAACTGTGGAGGTAATGCTCTGAAAATCTTACCATCCCCTTTGCTTTTCTCAGCTGGGGTTTCACAAGACATCACAAGGGGTTGCATGAGAAATTGTGATTGGAAAACAAACAAACATTGGTGTTTGGACTTCTTTATAATTTTTAATTACTTTTTAATTAATAATAAAAAATTAATAACAAAAAACCATTAAGTGCTATTACAAAAAAGTGACAAAAATACAACAAAGGAAATAAAAACTTGGCATACTATATCATTATAACAGTAAATAGTTACAAATATATATATATATATATAATGCAAATATTATTTAGATGCATAAATATTTCCAACACATTTATGTGACTATCATTTTTTTTTAACTTACTGTCTATAAATGAGTCCCATATTTCATTATACTTGTCCATACAAAGTCTATGTTTATAGGCAATCTGCTTATAAATGGCAAGTGCAATCAGGTCTTCAATTCATTGAATAAATGGAGCCATATATTTATTCTTTCCAAAGCTGCAATGTCAGACTTTTGGCCATAGTAAGGGCACGGAGACTCCTTTTATGTTGTCCAGATGTCAAATTCTGTGTACTAGGTATATAGTTTAAAAGAATATTATCCTCTGAAAATTTTAGCTTTTGTTGCACAATCATATTTATATAGTCTACTACTTTCTCCCAAAACTTAGGACATATGCTTTAAAGAGGTATTGTTCTTATTCCATCTCCAACAAAATGCTGTTTTTGACAATCCCTTTCTATACAGATGTAGTGGAGTCCAATAAACTCTAAATATTATTTTTTGTTGTATAAGTTGTAGCTTAAGGTCCATTGACACTCTTGCTCTAGAAGTTAAGACACTCTCCCATTGTCTTGGCAACATAGAAACCTCTATTTTTTTTTTCCATTCATCCCTTAACATCTGCATATCAAATTTATTGATAACAAATATCTATAAAAGCTAATAGTACTTTTTTTAGTTCTAAAGGATTTAACAAGTTGTTCTAGTATCTCGGCTGTCTCGGAAGCTGAAAATGCTGGTGGTCCAAACAATGTTGTTAACAAATGTTGTAGCTGTAGATATTGCCATCTGGATACATCTAATAGATGATATTTATCTCTTAACACAGCATATGTTAAAAAATCATCTTCATCATCTATCAATGGGTCCTGAGTCAATATTCCTGCTTCCATCCATCTTTTCCATATCACCATCTTTTTCCCAATTTTTAATGTTGGGTTTCCCCATAACGTCAATTTGGCATACGAAAAAGGAAGGAACCTTTTTTTAATTAGACGTTGCATTCCATAGCTTTCTAACTGACATAACATTGCTGTTTGAACTTAGTGTGCTGCACAACACTAGAATTCACAGTGGTGAGAATTTTTATGTACAACTCAGCTGCTTGACCTGGATGGTGTAGGTTAGAAATGAATTGTATTGTGAAGTTTTTGTATTTTTTGCTATTTTTATGCAGGGGTTCCTTGAGGCCTGAAAACAAGGTTGAGAAAGGCTAATCTAACCTCTCTTTGGCTGGTGTGGGTCTTCCGGGCTGTGTGGCCGTGGTCTTGAAGTTTTGTTTCCTAACATTTCGCCAGCACCTGTGACCGGCATCTTCAGAGTGCAGGAGCACAGACAGGAGCAGTTCTCTCTGTGCCCAGGGTGATGTGACCCTTTTTGTGGGTATTTATAGAGATCTGAGTGGGGGGGAAGGAAGGGGGGGAGATTGGGGGTGTGTGGGTGGGGTTGGGTTACTGAGTGGCTGCTTGTTTTGGTGTCAGAATCTGTGTGTATCTTCCTGGGGATTAGGCAGGGTTTTTTCTTCTATTGAATTGTTAATGAGGGGCTGCTGGGGGTGATTAGCAAGTTCATTGTGTGAACTGTTCACATGTCCTGGTGGTTGAGCTGAGTTCGTTGACCTTTTGCAGGCTGTATTTTTCAGGATTGGTAGCCAGGTTTTGTTGATTTTTAGACTCTCCTCTTTTTTATTGAAGCTATGCTGGTGTTTGTGAATCTCAATGGCTTCCCAGTATAGCCTGGGAACCCACACACCCCCAATCTCCCCCCCCCTTCCTTCTCCCCCACTCAGATCTCTATAAATACCCACAAAAAGGGTCACATCACCCTGGGCACAGAGAGAACCGCTCCTGTCTGTGTTCCTGCACTCTGAAGATGCCGGTCACAGGTGCTGGCGAAACGTTAGGAAACAAAACTTCAAGACCACGGCCACACAGCCCAGAAGACCCACACCAGCCATCGTATGCCGGCTGTGAAAGCCTTCGACAATACATTAACCTCTCTTTCTTTTCTCTTTACCACTGCACATCAGCACCAGGATCATCAACAGAAATTCTCAGTTACTCAAGTCTCCTGTGCCCTTCCTCTTTGGGCAGAGCCTATCCAAGGACGGTATGGATTCATTCAGCAGGCATTTTGAGAGCATAATGGAGTCACATCGAGCCAAAGGAACCTCTTATACCAGCCTAGATTCCATTGATATCCTGTCCTCCCCAACTCATACGCAAAGTGGAACTGTCTTCACCTTTGATCTTCCTACTTTTACCCCAGAAATTCAGGAGGAAATTCAAGACAGTGCTAAACTCACTGAGCAGAATTTTGCCCCTCTAGCTCTTCTGGAGCCAGATTCTGGAACCAGTTCTGCCACAGATGTTCCTTGGGCTGAACAGGAAGAGGAAGCAAGACAAAAATGGAAAAGTAGCTTGCAGAGTCCCTGCCATTCAGAGGACAGTTTAGGAATTCCTCTGACCTCCATCATAAGGTGAGTGAATAAGATTAATTCCAGATAGTGCATATCTAGTGAAATGTCTTGTGATTGTTTAACTGATCATCTTTCTGTTTTGGATATGTGTTGTCGGACAGAAATTGCTCAAAAATGTGGACTTACTGGCATTCTTTTCCAGTGTTAACTGATCTGTGCAACTAGTGAGAAGGATGAAAAGTATATGTGGCAATCAGAATATTTAATGTTATTTCTACAGTTAGAAGGTGGAGAAAATGTTGCAAATAAAATGGAGGCCTTTTTCCTCTCTGTCATTTAGACATGACCAGGGTAAAACCCAGCTCCTTTCTTTGCCTAATCCTATCAGACCCAAATTGACTCTCCCTGCCCACAGGCAAAGGCCCCTGCAATCCCATTGAAAACAAAGAATAGAAGTCTCCCTCACACCCAAGGGCAGCCCTAACAGGGGAGTTGCAACACAGAGAAATCCCGAGGTTCATCTTCAATCAGGTTGATGACTTCAGCATTCCAGCTCCTTTAACAATGGACTTCCTCAGCTCTGCTGCCTTTCTGCAAGGGTGACAGAAGTAATCCCAGGGACCTGCCTAGCTTCCCCAAAAGTTACCAGCAAATCAGATCCCTTTGATTTATGCTTGTAGCCATCAACTTCTATGAAAATTTTTGCTTTCCCATTGTTTGGGGTCCCTCTTTCTTGTAAAGCAGGCATTAAATGATGTTGCAATAAACATGGTTTCTTCTCCTTAGTGTTGTGCTCTGTACTTCTGAATTTTCCATGACAAGACATGGATCTTTACTATTCTGAAAGTCACTCTTTCTGAAGGGGGGCTGTGTGCTCTGCTTCAAAATAATTAGTGCTCTGTTGATTTTTTTCCTGATAACCAATTTTCTCTATGGAAATTACTATTTCAAAAGTGAGAAAAAATCTACAGAATAACCCAACCTTTCACCATTTCAGTTCTTTTCCCCAATAATTTTTATAACAACAGTAGTTCTCCTGATCTTAAGGTGTCCTTATTCCATTTTTGTAATTTATAAAATATTGCTTGTTTCCTTGCTTCTTCTTGCTGTTGGCATATATGCTTTGTAAAAGCATCTACTGTGCCTGATTTTTAAAAAATTAACCATTTTAGAAATCCCATCTCTTCAGATATTTTCATATTTTTAGACATTTGCAGAAAGTATCTAAATTGAAAAGGAATGTTCAAAAAATGCAAACATATGTTAAATTGTTCCCTTACCTTTTCAGCGCAGCACAAAAAATCCTTCAATTCTTATGTAAATGAAAGTAACACTTTGAATTAAACATCAGCTATGCAGATGTTAACTGTATATCTGTGGATTCCTCAATTCAGTTGCTGAAAAGCAAAAAAGAAGAGGTAACATTTGACAAATGTATGTCTCAAAGGGAATTTCTTTCTGTTCTGGCTAGCAGCTGAGAGATTGGCAGAAAGATATTTAAAAAAAGGTTTTAAAAAACATTTGTTGTAGTTTTGATCCTCCTATGAGCATGTACTGTATGCTTGTTCTCTGAGAATAGATTTAAGAAATATTGTGTACATAGTTATCAGCTAGATAAATAAGTTATGTACTTAGCATATTTGGGCTGAGTTCTTCTGTATTATCTTCTTAATTTAGGGTGGAAATTGTTCTTCTGGATAGCACTTCTGTGTGTTCCATAGTTATTCACTTTCCATAGAATGATTACTGTCAGCTTAAATCAAATAGGTAATACAAATATGAATAGGTAATGATAACTGTGCAGGATGAAATCTAACTTCTCAACACTAGCAGCATGACCATTCAAATACATGTACTATTTCCATTCTGTGATTTATCTGATACAAAATTGGGTTCTCTAGATTTTATCGTTCAGCCTAAGTTGAATACTCCTGTACTGTTGTAATGATGAACTGGGGGTAAGGATGTGGGGAGGGGGTTCCATGTATTGTTTTGGGTTTCTGGAATAAGGATAAGATATAAATACTATGGTAAATAAATAAATAAATAGTAAAGGAATAAAGAATATTTGCCACTTCTCTTGACAAAGTTTTCCAAAAAAAGTTAAAAATGCTTCCAGATTAGGCTTGTATTGTATAATCTTCCTGCCCCTTTCACAGAATTTTAATGTAGGAGACCCAAATATGTTCCATTTTGTTGTATTCCTACTGTTTCTTTTATTTCTACCAGGAAAAAAGAAACATCTTTTAACTGGTAATGCTAAGTCATTTACTAGGAAATATCCCAATATATACAACACCCTCCCCTGCCATAATAGGGTTACTACCTCTTTGGGTTTGGCCTGGAAAGTCTGGGTTTCCATCTCTTGTATCTGGGTTTGATATTATAGTCTACAGAACCCACCAATTATGTGATGAAGCTAGAATCTCCCTCTCACTGCAGGACACCATCTTTTCCCCACACACATGCACCTACAAGAAACCAGAAGGAACTAGACTCTCTCACTACTCAAAGCAGAATAGCTCTGGAGGACAGTGCCAAAGGATCAGAGGAGAGGGCACAGCCACATTACTATAAAGTAGGTTGATCCCACTCCCTAGGGGTCATCTGATATCTATCTATCTATCTATCTATCTATCTATCTATCTATCTATCTATCTATCTACCTACCTACCTACCTACCTACCTACCTACCTACCTATCTCACTTTTATATTTAAAGGGCTGCCCAATGCATAGCAATTCTGGGCAAGCTACAGACTGAAAATGAAACCCTGGTATATTAAATTGATTTTTAAAAAGTTGATCATAATTGTCATACCACAAACATGCTGAACATAATCCAGTGCAGGGGGACACATATCCCAACCTAACCCAGAGCCTGGAGAAAAAGCCGGTTCTTAAAGGATAGCAGGGTTGGGGCCATTTGATTTCCAGGGAGATGCTATTCCAAAGAGCAGATGCTATGACAGGGAAGATACACCTCCTGTTAGATGGCATTGCTTAATAGATGGGACATGGAGCATGCCCATTCTGTCAGATCTTATGGAATGTGCAAAAATAATGGGCGAAAAACAGTCTCTCAGATAGCCATGCAATATTCCATGAAGGGCTTTGTAGATGACAGCCAGTATCTTGAATTGTACCCAGAAGCTCACCCTGAAAACCAACATAGCTCATACAGCAGATGTACCAGATATACATATAATACATACATACATACATACATAGTGTGTGCATGTACGTGTGTGTGTGTGTATGTGGGGTATGTATATGTATGTGTGTACGCGCGCATATGTGTGTGTATATGTGGGGTATGTGTCTGTATGTGTCTGTACGTAAGTGGGATAAATATATAACATACCAGATATACATATAGGTATACTGAAATAAGCCCATCATTGCTCACATGACTAGATTCTGGACTAGCTGTAACTTCTGAGACACTTTGGACTACTGACAATGGTCTGTGAAATGTCATATTATATCCATGACAAAAACATGTGTCAGGATAAAACTGCATATGCTTCCTAAGCCCCTACACAGCTGAGGCTGCCTCAAGGCTGCCACAGGTGTGGGCTGGTGATCCAGTGAAACAACATCACAGGAACACAGCAGGAAAAAGAGGCTGCCACGGCATGACTGGATTAGATTCAAGCGAAGAAAAGCGCTCAAAATACAGAAGTGTATCTACTGCTTGAGGAAAGGGTAGGAGCCTTTCAGTAGCAATAGGGAGTTTCTGTATTACAAAATGTTGCAATGTATGAGATACAACAGTTATATAAAAGGAAATATGAAATGAAAAGCTGAGTTTTTGGTTGCATTTTAGGGTTGCCAGGTGAAGGTGGTAACTCTGACTATAAATTATAAATTAGGAATTCTGTGATTAGTCTAGACAAAATTTCCTTTTACAAAAATCAGCAATGGAGGGCTCTAACACAAACAATAACTATCACACCCAGAATGGGGAATTAACACCCTCCCTCATCAATTTTTGACTAAAATATCCTCTTGAACAAAACTTACAAATATTGTTTATAATATTATAAAAACAGTAAAAAGGGCACCAAGTATATGTATAAACCATGGGCATATGATACATCAAGCATCTACAATCAGGCTATGTTGGCTCTACTGGCCAGCAATTCCAAGTATACTGCTCCAGGAGAAGCCTATGGAAGAGAGATAAATATACATCTTTCAAATCTTCTAACATTCAGACTAGTGCACAATTATATCCTCTGGCCTAGTGGTACAATTGTTTTAATATCTTCATTTGAATCAAAGAGACAGATTAGGCCTGTAGTTTGCATACCATCAACCCTTCTGCTTAACAATATCCCTGACCAAGTGGTCTTATGCCTGATGCTGGAAATTCCATGACAAAGCTGTGGTGAGTGGACCAGCTTGGACTTTACAACCTTCATGACTACCACAGTGGTATCTTAATTAGGTACTGGTCCAAAAATCATAGCACAGGACTTATCCTTCAGGTACAGTGGTACCTCGGGTTACGAACTTAATCTGTTCCGTGACTCCGGTCGCAACTCGAATTGGTCGCAACCCGAGGCAAATTTCCCCCATAAGATTGAATGTAAATATGGTTAATCTGTTCTGAAACATATGCATTTTATTTTTAAACCACAAAAACCTGAAAAAAAGTACAGTACAGCACAGTATGAAGAGAGAGAATGGGGTGGGGAGGCAGTTATTGTTTGGAGGGAGAGTCCCCCTCCAAAAGGACATCGGGGAGATCTCCTTCAGGGGTTTCCTCTCTTCTTTGCCTCTTAGCTGCAGGCTCAGTTCTGGGGAAAAACCTGTCTAAAGTCAGTTGTTTTTTCCTGCGCTGCATAACCCTCCGGAAATGAGAGAACATGTTATCGTTCATCATCATTATTCTTGCCAAGCCTGCTCTGCATTTTCTTTGGAGCCATGCTGACAAGCACACCAAAAAACTTCCAAAACGCCACAAAACACACCACAAGCCTCACCGAACGTCTCCTTGCTACCGCGATCTCGCCCACAGGAAGCCGCAACCGCGTGGCAGCAGGGAAAATGGCCGCGGATCCGGTTCGTAACCTGAGGTAAATTTTTGCAGCCGGAGCTGGTTGTAACCCAAAAAATTCGTTAACAGAGGCGTTCGTAACCCAAGGTACCACTGTAGCATTTCCCTTAAGGGATGGTTACAGAAAACCCATATTCAATTTCAGACTATTTCCCATTAAAATTTGGCTTATTGTACAAGAAGAGATCTATTAAAATTATCCATCCTCAGAAAGACTTGTGGAATCTAATAGATTACTGAATGCTTTGGATGATTTTTTAGTAACTAGTCTTGCTGATCTTGTTGAGTCTCTGATCTTAGTATGGAATAGTGAGATCCAGTGGGCCATGAACATGATTGCTTATGAGTTCTCTTTTTGATGTTCTGAAATATGAGTTGCTTTATGATTTACCAGTGAGCTCTGAGCAATGAAACAGATTGGATGATAGCTAGCACCATAGGCAGAGAACCATAGTCAGAGAACTGGCGAGTCTGATGAAAATAGTAGTCTCCAGATGTTTTAACCACAATTTCCATCAGCCTCACCCAACATGGCATTAGATGCAGTTGATATGATTGGAAATCCAACATATTTGGAAAGCATTAGTCTGGAGAAAAGCAGGCTAATGTGGGTTATTTGCTAAGCACTTTGTATATCAAATCCAGTATAACTGAACTTACCACTGATAAGAACAGATACTACACTTGATCTTAGCCAAAAAAGGCTGAGGTGCACTAAAGGCCAGTTGAGCCTGAAATCTTCCACTTATATCTGTCACCATCTTGCCTTTTACTTTAGCTCTTGAGTGAAGAGATAGTTTCAGAGAATGCAGAACAAGTGCATTTTCAAAAAGATGCAGCTAATCACCTGTTTATTTGACCCATGGTCAAAAGGCCAAAGAAAAATTAGAGGAATGGTCGATTTGGCCCAGGAGGTGGTGAATGTCTTATCGAACAGTTCTCATTGTTCAAAGATTATGAGACCAGTTTTTAACAATCCCTTTTTAAACTGAGCCAACCCCTGATTACACACATCATTTTTGAAACAGTAGACTTGAATTATAACAGACTTGGCAGCACAGATTCAGGCATTCCTGTGTGCTGGAAACTCTCTCATCAATTTCACTCTAGCTTCTTGTCCAGCTTTTAGATTGAAACTAACTAACCTGAATGACATTTTCAATTTGCTGGCCAACCACGCCCATTCCACCATATCCCCCCCCCCCATTTGATTCCTTCCTATTTTCTTTTTCAAGCTATAGTAAAACAAGCACATTTATTTAAGAACAGAGTTGGGAAAATATGAGATGGGAATGTGATTAAATTGAAGACAGATATGTCCTCAGAAATAAAACAAACTAGACAATCCTGTGACCTGTTGGGTCATCCTTTGAGAGAAAGGTGGTGCTAAATTTAATGAACATTAACTTTTAGGCTGACCATATTTTTTTACCCCAATTCTGGATGGTCCTGTGATCATCTAAGAAGAGTATATATCATAAATAGAAAAATAATTGTAGTGGCAAACGAACTTCAGTAATAAGTCAATATTTCTTTCCTAAATAGATAATCAGAATGACCATGGGTAGGCAAAAAAGCAGTGGGAGTGGGAGTGACTTCTGACTTTCTGCTGGCTTCCCCATTGATTTTGCTTGTGGGAAGCTGGCAGGGCCCATCAGAAAGCACGATCATGCAACCGCGGGGACACTGCAACGGCCACAACTTTGCAAATAAAACTGGTCTGAACATTGTGGAAATTTCAATTCTACAGGAGTAATGGGTCCCAGATTTTTTATGCATTTTTTAATTAGCGGATTTTAGGTACCTTGATTCAAAAATTGTTGCAGTATAATGCACCATTTGGGCTAACGTGAGGGTACAAACAGTTAAACACAATGAGTTTTAGTAGTATATAGATTAGAAATCCAAAACTTTCTGTCTCTTTTGTGTGTTCTAATTCTAAATGAGAAGTATAGAGTGACTATACCCCAGAACCCTACAGTTCTGTGAGAGGTCACTAGGGGTTCCCTGGGAGATCATGATTTATTTTAAAAAAGCGGAGACCAAAGAAAACCTCCAACACTGGGTTGGCCCACCAGAGCACGTGCAGACCCTGGGCAGGGGCAGGGATTGCACATGTGCGTGCAAGCAGGGAGGTGAGGAGTGAGGAGAGAGCAGCAGGTGGCGAGAGAGTGCATGAGAGACACACCACCAGGACCTCCATGCCAGGGCTCTCCTTGCCGGCACGTGCCTGCCTTTCTGCAGGTGCCCGCCTGCCTTTGTGCAGATGCACTTTCTGCCTTTCTGCAGGCACCCGCCTGTCTTTCGGCAGGTGCAGCAACCTAGGGGGGCTCTGTCTCAGGGTGGGCACAGGATATCCAGGGCTGGGCTGACCTGGGTACCAGTGGCAGCAGAAGCCATTCATGGCAGGAGGGGGGGGAGGAGGCAGGGGAAATGGAAAATGGTGGTGGTGTGAAGGCTTTGGCATCAGGGTGTCAAAATTTCAGGAGAGGTTGAGGAGTCCAAATATTGAGGGGAGGAATATTGGAGGTTGCAAGGCTTCAGCCCCCTTCTAGTTTTGCAAAGGGGTCCTTGGGAGAGGAGGTGGAATGGGGGGGTGAGAAAGGAGAAGCTGGATTTGAGGAATGAGGTACTGGTGGTGCAGGGAGAGGGCAGGAGGCCGTAGGCCGACTCAGTGTGCCAGAATCATCTACTTCCCTGTGATGCATTTTGCAGTTATCATTCATGACAGTTTGAGATATTGTTCAAAAACTGTACACACTCTTAAAAATAGCCCAAAATAGCCCAAAAAATGCAACCTGCAAAGGCCAAACATTTCCCACAACTCATCTCCAAAACTCAAGTTTGCCCCAGAATCGAGTATTTGTGCAGCAAAAAACAAGCACAGGTTTCACATTAAAGAGGTAAGTTTCAGGCTGTATTTTTAGTTTAAGAACACTGTTAATGCATATATTCTGGTGTACACATGAAACGAATATAATAATTTTGTAACTTCTGGCCTATATTTGAGCCTGTATATGCAGGGGTTCCCTGAGGCCTGAAAAATATTTCGAGGGTTCCTCCAGGGTCAAAAGGTTGAGAAAGGCTGATCTAAGGTAAGTCTGGAAGAAATATGCCTATATAGTTGTAGATAACTTGAAGCCCCAGATCCCTTTTTGCAGTCCATAGAATCACTTCTGACTGCATTTAGTGAAAATATGTGGTATTTCCTGCTATGTGGAGAGGGAAAACACTCAAAGCTAAAGTAAGTTTAATGTAACTTTTTAAAAAACTTCTTCATGGCCCTGCTCACTTTGCATCATCCTTCTACCTCAAAAACAATAGCTTGTAAACATCAAATAGCCTAACTGCAGCTGCAGAGGAAGCAGAAGTTGAACAGTTCTGTGGTGCTCTGCAACACCTTGTCAATGCAACACATGCCTCCTCAAAGATGCCATGCTAATTATAGGAAAATAGAATGTTAAAGTTGGAAGTAAAATAGCACCTGGAATGACAGGAAGATTTGTCCTCGGTGTAGAAGATGAACCAAGACAATAGAGTTCTGCCAAGACAACTGAATGTTTATTAAAACATAGCGCACAACTTTACAGTGCATATGGACTTCACCAAATGGATAACTCTGAAATCATACTGATTAAACTTTACAAGCAAAAATGGAGAAACTATAGCGATAATCAGTCCAACAAGTTATGATTTCAACATTTCATATGTTTATGCAGTGAAATAAATAGATTTGATGGTTTAGAATTGATCTGAGAATGGCTAAATAATTCTACATTGAAACTAATGTTATAATTAATGAAGTTAACAAAAATATCCTGAATGTAAAAATGGCTATCTGCTGACAAATTGAAAATAGCTGAAGATAAGTGGAAAATAAAGGGCAACAGAAACACAGCCAGGAGGATTTATCCAACTAAATGCTGAGTGCCAGAGAAGAGTAAAAATAGACACAGATTTATATCTAAATCAACAATGCAAAGAAATTAAAGATAACAATAAAATGGGAAGGACAGGAACTTTATTTAAGAAAACTACAGAAATCAAGGGAAATTTTTATGCAAAGGTGGACATGTTAAAAGTCAAAGCAAAGATCTGCTGAAATAAGATACAAAGAAGTGATGGTGTAAATTTACATAAGAACTGTTAAAAAAACCAAAATAAATGATACATTTGTAGGTTAGATCACTGAACTGGAGCAAAACATTCTGGAAAGTGAAGTTAATAGGTGCTAAGGAAGATATTACTAATACCAAAGCTGTAGAAATTGAAGAGATGCAGCAGAACTATTTAAAACCTTGTAAGAATGATGCGTTTAGAGTCCTATATATGGTTTATAAGTAGATATGGAAAACACAACTGTAGCCAAGGGATTGGAAAAGATCTATTTACAGTAGTGCTTAAACATTTGTGAACCCTTTTGAATTTTCAATATTTCTGCATAAATATGACCTAAAATGTGATCCGTTCTTCACATATATCCTAAAACTAGATAAAGGCAACCCACTTAAACAAATGAATAAAAAACATTATACTTGTTCATTTATTTATTCAGGAAAATGAGCCAAAGCTACCTAATTGTGTATGGCAAAAGTATGTGAACCTCTAGGATTATCAGTTCATTTGAAGGGGAAAGTAGAGTAAGGTGTTTCAATCAGTGGGATGATAATCAGGTGTGAGTGTGGGAGGTCCTGCCTTATTTAAAGAACAGAATTCTGAGTATTCACTATCAGGAACTAAAGGCCTCTTTTGCATTGGTGAATGTCAGTGTTCATGAGACTACCATCAGGAGAACACTGAAAACAATGGTGTGCATAGCAGGGTTGCAAGGAGAAAGCCACTACTCTCCAAAAAAAAGATTGTTGCCCATCTACAGTTTCTGAAAGATCTTGTGGATAAGCTGGAAGACTACTGGAAGAATGTTCTGTGGATGGATGAGACCAAAATAGAACTTTTTGGCCTGAATGAAAACCGTTATGTTTGGTGAAAGACAAACATTGCATTTCAGCATAAAAACCTTATCCCATCTGTGAAACATGGTGGCGGCAGTATCATGTTTGGGCCTGCTTTGCTGCTTCTGGACCAGGACGGCTTGCCATAATTGATGGAACTATGAATTCTGAGTTGTATCAGCAAATTCTACAGGAAAATGTCAGGATATCTGTCCGTGAACTGAAGCTCAAGAGAAAGTGGGTCATGCAGCAAGACAACAACCCAAAACACACAAGTTGTACAACCAAAGAATGATTAAAGCAGAAGAAAGTTAATGTTTTGGAATGGCCAAGTCAAACTCCTAATCTTAATCCTATAGAAATGTTGTGGAAGGACCTGAAGTGGGCAGTTCATACAAGGAAGCCCACCAACATTCCTGAATTGAAGCTGTTCTGTAAGGAGGAATGGGCTAAAATTCACCCAAGCCAATGTGCAGGACTGATCAACAGTTATTGAAAAACTTATTTAAGTTGTAGTTATTGCTGCCCAAGAGGGACACACCAGTTACTGAAAGCAAAGGTTCACATACTTTTGCCACACACAATTAGGTAGCTCTGGCTAATTTTCCTCAACAAATAAATTAACAAGTATAATGTTTCTGACTCATTTGTTTAATTGGGTTCTCTTTATCTAGTTTTAGGACTTCTGAGGGGAACAGATCACATTTTAGGTCATATTTATGCAGAAATATTAAAAATTCAAAAGGGTTCACAAACCTTTAAGCACCACTGTATATTCCAATGCAAAAGAATGTTCAGATTATTAAGCAGTTGTACTTATCTCACATGCTAGGAAAATAATGCTCAAGATCTTGTAATAGAGACTTCCAATACATGGAATGAGCTAGATTCAGAAGAGCAGTGACATCCAAGTTCACACTGTTAATATCCACTGGATAATGAAAAAGGGGATGGAGTTCCAAAAGACATCTGTTTTTGCCTTATTGGTTATACAATGGCTTTTGGATATGTAGGCCACAACAAATTTTGGATTGCCCTTGAAAATATGGGTGTACAGGCCATTTCATCTGTCTGTTGAAGAACTGTTGACAACTGGAAAATAACAATTACAATGGAACATGGACCAACTAAATGGTTCAAAACAGGGAAAGGTATATATATTGTTATAGAGTTTTATATAGTTATATATTGCCATCTTAATTATTTTATTTTAATTTAATTTATATGTCAAATATATCATGAGAAATAATGGACAAGAAGAAATAGAAATTGGAATGAATATTGCTGAAAGAAATATCAACAACTCAGATATGCTGATGACTGGAAGCAAGAAAGACCTAAGGAATCTCTTACTGAAAGTCAAAAACCAGAGTGCAAAAGCTGGGCTGGTGCTGAATATTAAAAAAAAAATCCACCCACACAATTATGTTGACAGTGCCAACCCAATGCAAATAGGTGGAGAAGGGGTTGAAATAAGTTCAAAAATCCATTGGGGTGGTAGTTATATCTATAGTTTCTACTTTGGAGAAACACAATGATAGATGTAGACCCTGTATACCCTGATTTTCAGGGGTATAACATAAGGTTGTGAAAGCAAAGCTGAAAGAAGAAAAATGGAGGTATTTGAACTGTAGAAAATACTGTAGAAAATTGTTGAGAATACTGGACTGCAAGAAGAACAACTCAAACCAAAACTCAATGAAGTAAAATCAGACTGCTCACTGGAGGCATCAATAGTGAAGCTGGAGCTTAAATATTTTTGAAAGATTAAATAATGCAAAGGCAAGAATAATTGGAGAAGAATCTGATGCTTGAGAAAATTAAAAGGAAGTTTTAAAAAAGATCCTTACAGAAAATAGGTGGTTAGACACTGAGGACACCACCATGAGCTTCAAGCACTCAGTTAAGCAGTTACTAACAGACTATAATAATGAAATGATGTCAATCCACTAAACAATCAGAAGTAAGAGAACAGCAATCACTGTACCACTGCTTTTGCCTGCTTTCTTTGTGTGATGGAGCATGGCTCACACCATTGACTGTGTCAGAAAGGCAGGGAAAATTAATGAAATTGGATTTGGGTATGGAAATATAATCTGAAGCAGATTTAAGAATTAATATATTCATGGAGTAGAAATATGAAAAACTCAGTTGTAATTATTTGAAGGTTCCAGCCAAGAAATTGCTTTGCCATTCTCTGTCCCCTTTCCCCCATCATTTATTTCTTTTTATCCAGTAGGTGGCACCTGTTGCTTATTAAATTTCCTTGCTGGGGCAAAGAGCAGATGAAGATTAAGACTTTATGAGCTGCTGCTTCAGTGCAATTTAATTCTAACTGATTGCACAATCTTGTTTAAAAATATGGAGGGCAATCTGCAAAACAGAGATGGAAACCTCAAACCACAACCTGCAGGGAAAGATCTTAGTTGCATAACAGAAATATCAGAAATCAGTGAAAGTTACCAAGTGAGCAAAATAGAATGTGCTGTCACTAAAATATGACAGGTGTACCAAACAAAAATGCAATTTTGTTAAGGAGGGAGTTCTTAAGGATTCTGAGTAGATGCTTAATGAGTGTTTTTCTGCAAAGGTTCAAATGGTTCGGAATGCTAGGTGAACCTCTTTGTAATTCATGATTCGATTACAGAATCCATCAAGAAATGGGCTTAATAACGATACAAGAGGAACTTCTGTATGACACAATTTGTTCTGCAAAGTAAGATGTCAAAAAACAACATCCTAAAATCTATACACTTGCCTCCAGGATTGTGATTCCCTTATCTTCTTGTTCTTAGCACTGAACTCATGGATGCATGGACTCTTTGGGAGTCTTTGTTCCTATTTTCAACATGTCTCTATATCTACTATACTTTCTCCTATGGTCTTCAGTGGCTCCTACTTTCGGTCAGGGAAAATAAACAGAGTGCACCCTGTCAATGGGCATCTTGCCATTTAATTAATAAACATGGATTAGTAAGGAGAAATGGCTTATGCTAGCTACTTCCTCCTGTTTCTGCCTACCTTAACAGTGGGTGGTATAGCAACAAAGAGAAGAAAGGGAGGGAAGCCTAGCAACGGGTTGACTTCAGATTTCTAAGAAAGACTATAGGAACATGGTAGCTGAATGCGGGCAAGTGATAGTATGGGAAAGGAAAGGGAACCCCACTGAGCTGTGAGATGAAAACAACAGAATTGGTCTTTCTTGTTCTTTAGAATGAAACTGGCATTTCTCCATTGGTGTATTTTCATAGGTGAAAATAACACAAGAATTAGCATAGAGTAACTGGAATCATGTCTTCTAAATATTGGTCAGTTGGAAGAATATAATAGTGAAGCTATCACTATGGCAATAGGGATATATGTATGTCAAGCCAGGTTCAAGATTAAAGTCAGGGGAGGCTTTTCTACAAAACAATGTTGATGCTTAATTTTAAACCAGGAATAGGTCACCTGTAGCCTGCTAGAAGCTATTGGACAGCAATTTCCATCATCCCTTACCACTGGCCATGATGACTGGGACTGCTGGGAATTGTAGTTGAAGAATATCTGGATGCCCTGTCCTTGTTTTAAAATACCTGCTATGAGTAGGTAAACATTCTTATCACAAAAAGATGTACTCCAAATACCTAGATTTAGCTAAGATTGTTTGGTTTTTGCAAACAAAAGTAAAGAATAAATAGGCCTCAGATGGGGATGTTAGAGCAAGCAGTTCTAGTGGTCTGCCATACATCTCCTGGCAGAAAATAAAGAAATAACTTAATTCCATTAAATACTGTTTGTGACTTGTAGATACATAAATACTTTTTCTACAAACATAGATCAGCACAAAAAGGGATATAACCAATTTGCAACCCATCCAGTAAGAAGTCAAAACATTATAAAATCATTATAAAACAGTAGAAACAAGACTACAATTAATATGAAAAACTATGTAAATACAGTAACTAGTGTGGTGAAAAATATAGAGTATAAAAAGGCAACTGACTAGCTCAAACTAATTTAGCAAATCACAAAATTAATCAGATTGCTGTAAGGCTGAAAATAATATAAACTGGCAGCTATGCAAATATCAATATGGCATAATTGCCTATTGCAAACTTTTCAGATGTGGCAGTGTTTATGTTCCACATATGAAGCCTAAGAATATTAGAAAATCCAGATTGGATGAGTCCAATCATTGGTCCATTCTTATATTACAGTGTGCCAAAGGATTTGTGAGAAATTGAGAGAACCACAGAAGGAAATAGTTTTTAATTAATTGTTAATTGCTAGAAGAATGGTTATAGGCAGACTGGCAAGATGGCATACAGTATTTAGAGTTAATAAGGTAACTAAACTTACTAATGTTATTGTAACACATCTCTCTAACTTGTTTTCACAGCGCTTACTCTTTTACTGGAACTGCTAGAAGTTTTAGATAATCTCTTTACCCTCTAAGTAATAATGCTGCATTCATGTGTAAGGTGCTATTGAACAGCCCGTGCGTCTTTTGCCCACAAGCCATCTTCTCTTCTCTGACACATATCAAAGTGACATATGAAATTGCATTCACAGTAATTGCTCACATAGCTAATATCATCCCCTTCTCATCCCACTAATCTCAATGCCTGAAATCTAATTCTCCATGTACTAGACAGCCTATCATTAATTATATTTCTCCATAACATAAGAGCAGTAGCTATCATTTTATTATAACAGTTATATCTCTGTTCTCCAGACAGTAGCCTAGCTGGGTATTTGCACGTTAGTCAGCACCCCCAATTTGCATATTGACCAAAATGAATTGTGATACAGCATAAACTTGCTCTCTTGCTTTCAATATTTGGAACTTTCAAACATTTCAGACTCAACAAACAATTCAAACAGAACCAACAATAATAAATAACTCAATTGAGCATCATAGCTGTTAACACAGAATGATATAACACAGATGTTAACTACTTTACATGCAATACATTTTCATCAGTGATTTTTTCCCAGTGTTTTATAATGGCAGGCAAATAAACTGACACAATATGAGAGTAAATTTACTGTTATTTGCCAGAAGCGTTTCTAAATTCCTCTTGTTTAACCAGTTTAAATACTACTCCTATTTTTTTAAAATCTAAGTACTCAGAAGAAGGCATTAACAAATAACAAACCCCTTTTGTACTGTTGCAAAGAAAACTACATAGATATGATACAAAGAGTTGAGCTTGACTTGAAGGAGTCTTTATTGTTAAGCTTAGATGAAAACGCAGGAGAAGGTTTAGAAACCTGTAAGCAAATTTTCCAACTCTTACCATTTTTACTGCTGCTAGAAGAGCCACCTCCACATGCTGCTGCAGATCCAAGCTGGCCCTGGCTATTTTCTCCACTGGCCAGATGATCCTTCCCGTCAGGAAACTGATCACTAATTCTGTCCTGTTATTAATTGCACATTAATTATTAATTAATTAATCTCCCTGTCCATTTATTAATTCCCTGCTCACATGACTGCCAGGGATAGATCACTAGTTTCCCACTAATAACAGTAGCAAATCTGCAATGGATTGCACAAAAGCATGGGAACGAGGGGAGAGAGAACTGAGGTGTGTGTGAACCTGGTGTGCATGTGCATATGATTGTGCATGTGAAAGGGTGGCTTCCAACTTTCTCTGACTTTGAAAACCATACGGCCCTTGGGACTCAAAAGATTGTCCACCAATGTTCTTACACAAACTCTTCTTTTATGTTGTTTTTTGCTACCCTTGGCAACAAAGAATTATAAAGATACTTCATACAAATGACTTGTCTATTTTTCAAGTCAAGTTATAAGTAAAGTGATCACTTAGAAACAAGCGTTAGAGAATCTACCTATTAATAGGTATTTAATTATTAAATTAATACTTATTCATTTATTTAATGTAATTATTAAATTAATACATTTAATTGTTAAAATGAATTAACATACATCCTTGCTTCACCCCTTTCTTCTAGGTTTTCTCTAATAGCAGTCATGTTTTCTTTAAAAATCCTGACTTGCACCTCGCAAAGGCTGCCTGTGTATCTACACAAAGACCTACTCCACAGGGATAATATGGTTGATCCAAACAATTACCACTGGGTGTGTCCCAAGATCTAACTGCTACTTCAATAATAGATAGATACAGAATGGAGCTTCGAACTTACACAAATATATATTGATGTGTGTTGCATACTCCCATTGTTTTGAGGTCCTTTTTAATTTTTTTCTTTCATAATCCCCATAACCCAGGGATATCTGAAAAGATCGCCTGGCTTTCCTGCTACCACCATTCCTTATCTCGGAATTCTTGTCTATATTTTAATCCATCTCTCTCTCTCTCTTGTTAATGTTTAAAAAAGAAAACAAATTAGCTTTTATTAAATATCTTACAATGGGAGAAAAACAACTTATCTTAATATTACAGTGTATCTATAGGCTGCCAATCCTTGCCTTGCCTAGCATTAAATATATTCATAAACCTGTCATTGTAACAGATGGAGGTTTTTAAGGATGCTAAGTTTCCCTTGCCCCCCTCTTCCATTTTCCAAAGTCCTTCTCTCTTCACCTTCCCCTCCCTCTGGAATATACATTGGGAGGATGTTCCCTGCATTGCTGTGCTTTGATTAATAGTTCTAATTCCAAAGCCTCACAAGACATAATCTAGCTATTATATCCTACAGCCTCTAAAAACACTTTTCCTCCTCATGAATTAAACTGTCAGCCACTTTGTTAATGTTGCTTGATTCAAATTTAGTAGTCACCGGACATCAGATAAAATCATGTGGGTTCAGCTTACCATCTGTGAGCTAAACTAAAAACAATTTTTAAATTTATTTAATAAAGGCAGTAGGACATAAGAAGGCTTTCCTCACAAAGATATATTTAAATATTAATATTCAACATTATCATCTCACTCCACAGATGGATGGTATCCCTGAGGATAGGGAACCATCCTTCTAATCACACTATGTTTTCTCCTTTTTTGATTATGTGCCATCAAATTGTTGTCAACTCTTCAGCAACCTCATAGATAAGATTAGATGACAATCTGTTCCTAACCTGATCTTTCAGGTCTTCCAAGGGTGAATACATTAGCAATTTACATCTGTTCTGTAGTCAGCACCTGGCCATGTCTTTGAGGCTATAATTGAGTTCCTCCACCTCCTTTTAGATATAACTAGGCAACCCGTGACCCACTGGGTCATCGTTTCAGAGATATTTCGTTGCCTAAACAGAAAAACAGAGTGACCAAGAGCAAAAGAGCAGTGGGAGTGTGAGCAACTTGCGACTTGCTGCCGGCTTCCCCACTGACTTTCCTTGTGAGAAGCTGGCAGGGAGCGTCAGAAATCTTCCTGCCTGCCTGCCTCTCTCCTCCCTCCCTCTCTCCTCCCTCCCTTCCCACATAGGATATAGGCTTATGCCACTTGCCCTCCCCTCATGACCCTCAGAGAGCCCTGATAAAGCCGCCTCCTCCTCCTCGGCTGACCCATGGAACTGCCTGTCATTTTGCTGGGGGGAGGTGGAACAAAGGGAGCTACGGCCATGAGGAAAACTGCACCCCCACTCCTCATTCCAGCATGTGCCCAAGAGCCCGCTCCCTCAAGGAAGAGGGCTCACCCATTGACTGCCAGCGCCCCACAGCCAGACCTATCTTACCAGCAGGCATCCAACTCACTCCCTCATCCTTCTCTCAACACCCACAGCCATTAAGAGAGTTCAAATTTCTGCCTCGTTTCCAAGGCACCCATTCACCACTTGCCCATGGGGGCTTGCTGCAAGCCAACTGGGTGCAGGGGACAGAGGAAGGTGGGATTTGGGCTGACCACAGTGGTGCAGCAGCACAGTGATACTGAAGCAGCCACAAATTTCACAAATTTCAATCCCATGGGAGTAATGGGTCCCAGATTTTGGACACATTCTGTAAGTTAGCCCATTTGAGGTACCTTGGTTCAAAAATTGTTGGCCTATGATGCACCATTTTGCCCAGTTAAGATTACAGACACAAGAGTTTTAGTAATAAATAGATATAATCAATTTGATTTCTATATACCCCATTTAGTGATGTCCAGGTATACAAGCATCATTTCGGTTGTTTGAAGACAGTGTCAGCTATCAAGAAATCATGAAGTGGCAGAAACTGATAAGTTGGTTTCCTGCTTAATTTCAATTTCCTAAGCCATGCAATCCAACTACATTTTCCTCTTTCATGTTTCCAAGTTTGACATCTAGCCACATCATAAACACTTTTTTTTTTGGTGTGTTCAAGTCAGTGTTGACTCCTCGCAACAGCTTGGACAAGTCCCTAGAGTTTTCTTGGCAAGATTTTGGAAGTGGCCTCACCCACAGTTCTCCAAATCACACACACCATTCTCACGATGCTTCAGAAAGCCTTTGGAAAGGTTTCAGAAGCCTTCCGAAATATCATGAGTACAGCATGCGCTATTTGGAGAACAGTACAAGCAGCCTTGGCCAGCAGCTGCCTCGCATCGGGCCAGCCAGGCGTGCCTCATCAGCAGCAGGAGGAAGACGACGGTGAAGGACAGCTGGATGTGGCATGGCCTGTAGAGCACAGGGCAGCAGGGAAAGCTGGGGCTTTGTGCTGTAGCACTGGGGTGGCTGGCCATGGTGCAGGGCTTGAGGCGGCACTCCTTGGCAGTGGTGGCACTGGGACTGAAGTAGAGACCCAGGGGCAGTGGAGGCCAGCTGAAACTGAAGGCCCCAAGTCTCTACTTCAGCTCCAGTGCTGCCACTGCTAAGGAGTGACACTGTGCAGGGCAGCCAAAAGGGCAGATGTGGGGGGGGAGTGAGAGGCAGGTGGGAGGAGCTGAAGAGGAGGCAGAGAAGGAAGTCCTTTATCTTACCAAGGCTTGGGGCTGGGAGGAACAAGTAGGGAATGGCTTGGATCAGGGTGGGTCCTTACTTAATGACCAGTGGGATTCGGCTAACAACAGCAACAGGGACTGCCGCAATTGCCATCACTAAGTGATGCAGTCGCATAACTTTGTGTTTTACACATACTTAGTGACAGAAATTCCGTTCCCAATTACCATCGTAACTCATGCACCACCTGTATATTTATTACAGATAACGTTGCTTCAATCAGTGAGACTCTAAGTCGCTCACAGCAGCAATACAATACATAATAAAACAATAATCACCAACATTGCAAAATATAATGATTATAAACAAATAAAAAATAATGCTCTAATCATAAAATCATTATGCCATAGATCATCAGAACTTAAAAACTGATATACACTCAGATATCCAGCCATGAATTCCTCCGTTGTGGAGTCCTTGGGGTTCTCTGAGCTTGGTTGTTTTCTTGCAAACGTTTCATTACCTGGCTGGGTAACATCTTCAGTGCTAGAATGGAGTAGGGTTTACTCTCTGTTTATATACAGTGGCTTGCCCTGCCAGTGTGTGTATGTGTGTGTGTTTTTCTCTGGTTGTTCCTTGAGTAGGGTATTATTTACTGCTTGATTGTATGTTTGGTGATAATCTCTGCTTATCTGGGTGATGATTGCTGGTGAGGAGATGTTCTGGTCTTTTATTTCCTTTTTATTGTGTCTTTTGAATAGTGTGTAGATGTTGTTTATCTCTATGTGCCTGTTGATGGCTGCCTTGTCTGAATACCAAACTTCCAGGAATTCCCTCACATTTTTGTATTTAGCTTCCTCCATTCTCAAACACTCTTAGAAACAACCAGTTCTTTAGCAGTTTTCCAAATGTTGCAAGTGAGAGTGTAGATCTGGAGGGGGCATCCACATGAAGGGAGCTCTTGCAGCGAATGTTCATCTCCTCTTCTATTGTACCTCGTGAAGAGTGAGACCTTTCAGCAAGGACTCTCTTCAGGCAGACCTTGGTCAGCAGATTCTACTTAGAGTAGATGGCCTGAGAGATAGCCAGACCCAAGCTGTGTAGGCAGTCACCAACAGCTCGAATTGCATCTGGAAACAAACTGGCAACCAGTACAGTGCAAAATTGCTATTTTATGACAATATCAGGTTGACCTTGTTAACAATGCAGGCCACTGCATGTTACATTAGTTGCAGCTTCTTGGTGGCCTTCAAGGGCAATCCCATGTGGAATGCATGACAGCAGTCCACCCATGAGCAAGGGCAAGAGTGAGCACAGCCAATGCCTTCTGTTCTAGGAATGACTGCAACTCATATGTTAGGCAAAGTTAGGCAAAGGGCTTCCTAGCCAGAGTTTCCATCTGCTCTCCCAGTTTTGTTGGTTTTCATTCAGACCTCCATTTATGTAGAGCACCATAAATGCTAAGGACTATAAAAACTGAAATGCCTGAATGAACAAGTGGAAATAGCCTAGAAGGAACGAAGTGGTAGCCTACAGATTGTACACTGTACTCTTGCTCTGCTGCCACTTGTTAGAGCCACTTCTTTTAATGTTTAATACTCCCATATTGCTACCTGTTCTTTCCTCACTATCTTTTGATAATTCACAGAAAGTAGATTTACACAGGGATACCCTACTGGGAAAAAATGTTTCTAAGCCCTAATTAGTAGAAGGATATCATGTTTTCCAACCTTAGAGAGGGTTACCCCCCCCCTTTTTTTTTGCTGCTTTAACAGCTCAATAATTTGCATAGGCCCTGGTCAGCATACACAGCACTTCTTCTCCTGCCCCCAATAATCCCTTTTCCTTTTTAAGCAGTTATAAGTACAATTACAAATTTACCTCTTTCTCTAAAGTTACATGTCTCTCTTCTTTCTACAATCTATCCTGTCTAATCTTCAAAACCATACATCATAAGTTCATTTTTTTCTGTTTTCTGCAAAAAGTCCATAAGGGGTTTCCAGTGAGCAATAAACATAGATATTATCTTTTCTCTAATCAAAGAAGTCAATTTGGCCATATAACGATTTTTTTTTCTCTTTTGAGGAGCATTTGCTCCATTTATATTCCACATTAAGCATTTGTAATCCATAATCAAGCCAAAATTTTTAAAAAGTTGATACTTTTAGTGCCTAGTTCAGTATTATCCCTTTCAGTTTCCTGTTGCACCTGCAAGTTTTTGTGTAGACTCATCTGACACCTTTGTTTGAAACTCCTGCAATTCCTCTTTAAATTTTTCTAGAAATCCCTCGCCTTCTGGACAGAATTCAGTCGAAACCTCTGCTGCTTAAAAATAAAAATTGCATCTTCCAATTTATCCCATCAAAGTGGAATCTCTTTTTGTTTTAATCTATCAGTCAAAAAAGAATACTGTTTTCTCTTATGCAGGATTCTAATAGAAATTTCTTTAAGAAGAATTGCATCTGTATTATCAATCTTCAGTCTTGTATTAAAATGCTGCTGCAAAACTTGACCTCTTGCCTTCTTCCTAACAAAATGTACCAAGACATCCCTTGGAACATTTCTTATTCTTGCAAATCTTGTATTTATTCTACATATCTTATCAATTTCTGCTTTGTATCCTCATCTCAATCCAAAAAAATTGCTAAAGCTTTAATAATTTTTTCTCTTAATATCTTCACCAGAACCCTCTGGAACTGCTCTAAATCTCAAACAAAATTTTGTCTGAGTTCCAGTAGTGCCAAATTACCTAATTCTCTTTCCAATTCTCTGTCCATAACTCCGTCTTACTCTCCAGAATTTCACCTTCTTGACTTCTTCTTTCATCTCCTCGTTCATCTTTAAATGTCTTTGATCCATTCTTTTTTCAAAAGCTGTCAATTTAGTATCCAATAATTTAGTGGATACTAGTGTCAAGTGATTCAGCTAACCTATTGCCCAATTCCTCAAACATTTTCTGAAGTAAATCTGGTGTAACTCTTTGCAGGTTGCTCTGGCGATCCTCTCTTCCCCTCTGCTATTTTTGTTGCTTTTCTGGTGGTTGCCATTGTAATATTGTAACCCCAAAGTGAAAGTGTCTCAATTATAAGGGCAAGAGTAAAAGGCAAGTGTTCTTGTTTTGTTTCGTTTCGTCTTCCTATGCCTTTAATACTTTGATCTCAAATGGCACTCCATACTTATAATCAGCATCAGTTTGGTTTATATTACCTTTATCTTTTGTTTTGTAAAATCCACCAATTGTCTGCACTCTTTAATAGTAAACAAAAAACATTCCCACAAAGGTCCAGTTCATTTGTCTATTTTAATTCCAATTCATTCAAAAGCACTTTCACTCACACACACACAAATTCAAAAAAGCTGTCCCCTTTATTCATTTGAAACTTTCTTATATCCACTTCTTGTTGAGCTTTTTGCCAAAAGTTTTTAAATCTTTAACCCTTCCCCCCCCTTTTTTTCCTTTTTAGTCCAGAAAGAATGTTGACTCACCAAGTGGAATTCTCTTATGCTACCTCTCAGAAAATCTCTCTTTAGCTGTAAATTAATTACATCCAAGAGTGTTTAAGAAAGTGGAGCTTGTGCAAACCTTGTGTCCATATAGGCTGCATCACGGCTGTGAGCTTGATTGAAATCCCTCGACTCCCAGCTGCTCAATTCACAAGTCGACTGCAAAAGCCTCAATACCTGCGGTCATGAGGAGCAGCTGTCCGGAATGCAAGTGGGTGATCTCACGATCTCACCTGTATCCAGAAAGACAGCGATGGCCAGAATTTGATCTCCATTGCAATGCCATCCCCACTCCTTCACGGATGTGTAGTCCACTATAGATCCTCACCCAGAAGCACTAACATATCCCTCTTCTCATAGAAACAACATGTTATGGAAAACTGGATAAAAAGTGACTAGATAGCAAGGCTAATATGACAACGTCTGTGTTTTTGTTCTAGCAAGCATCATCTCAGTCAGCTGGTCTCTGACTCGGATTCTGAAGTGGACAGCACAGAGCAACTAGCCCTGGGTAGTACTGACACTCTTTCTAGTGGGCATAATGCTGATCTAGAGGCTGCTAAGCGCCTGGCAAAAAGGCTGTACAACTTGGATGGTTTCAAAAAAGCAGATGTAGCTCGTCACCTGGGAAAGAAGTAAGTATGTGTGGATATTAAGAGAAGACTGTTCATCCAGATTTTACTCACTCTGTAAAGAAATATGGCTGCCTGCTACGCTACTGCATTGCTCCCTTGAGAGGAAGGAATTATGGCTATAATAGGTAAGTCACAGCCTTCATAATGGAAACAACAGAGGAAGCTTTTGTTTGGTTTTACAAACATTCTTGGGATGGTAGTATTTTTGCTGTGGCCCATATAGCTTATGTCAAAGGGATGGCTTATCCTCTCTTTCCACTAGCTTGGCAGCAACATTCCCACAACTGCACATGTTCTATGGCCACTACAGTCTGGGGGCCTTTCCTGGCCCATACTGCCTGTCATGATCTCTTCTCCAGTTTTTATCTCTCTCATATAACAAGTCTGTAAATGAGATGTTTCTCTCATTTCTAGTAATGATTTCAGTAAGATGGTGGCAGGGGAGTACCTCAAGTTCTTTGAATTCACTGGAATGAGCCTGGATCAAGCTCTTAGGTAAGTGTCCAAGCAGGGACCTCTGCAATCTTCACAAAGGTTGAGTTTAATACAAGTTCAGAGGAAAATTAAACTAGCTGTAGCAGTCAACTGTTTCCAAGTTTAGCATTTATTTACATTTATCCAGTAAGACTATCATATGATTTTGTGTATTTCTTTAGCCATGGTAATTCACCAGCATTTCCTTAATCTATTTATGCTGCCTACAGATAGTCCTCAACTTACAATGGCAACTGGGACTGGAATTTCCATCACTAAGCGATGCGGTGATAAAGTACGACTGCATTGCTTAACAATGGCAATCCTTCCAGTCCCATTGCCATCATTAACTGAATCCCACGGTAGTTAGTGAGGCAACTTCCTGCCAGCTTCCCACAACCAAAGTCAGTGGGGAAGCTGGCAGGAAGTTGCAAGTCCCAGGCCCGCAGACAGATAAGTGGCTGCTGCTAGGTGGGGGAGGGAGCAAGGGGGTGCGTGGCAGTGAGAGGGAGGGTTGGGGAGGGTGCATGAGGGTGGGTTGGGGAGGGTGCACAAGGGGGTGAGGGAGTGCACAAGAAGCACCACGTGGGTCAGGCAGGGCATGAGGGTGTGCAGCACAGGTCAGAGAGGGTGCATGGAGGTATGAAGAAGGGTTGGGGAAGGTGTGAGGGACTGCAGTGCAAGTTGGGTAGGGTGTGCGGGGGAGTGAGGGGATGTACAAGGGTGCGAGGGTCAGGTAGGGTGCGCAGGGATGCACGAGTGGCTGCCACAGCACAAGCACAGAGGGGTTGTGGGAGGCTTCCCGATTAGCTTTCTGGGGAAGCTGGCAGAGAAGGTTGCAAATGGCAATCATGTGATTGTGGGGTGCTTGGCAACTGGTTGTAAGTGTGAATGGGTTGCAAAGATTGCGATCACATGACTGTGGGGATGCTGGGACAGCCAAACACCAAGGACTGGTCATAGCCACCATTTGTTCAATGCCGTCATAACTTCAAACGGTCACTGAATGAATGTACATGAGTCAAGGACTACCTGTATTTAAAATTGCCAAAACAGGGAGGTGGGGAGATGATGATGGTGATTAAAGTTATATGCCACTCGATTCCCAGCAGCTCTAGCACAAGTGTGTGAAAACTTCAGTCTTCCTAGATCTATGTTATTTTTGTCAGAGCACATTGTCTACTAATATTAAAATATTGTTTCCATAGTTAAACAGTTGTAATATACATACATTTATTGATTACCAAGACAAATCAGAGAAACAAACATTTAAAACTTAGCTTCAGGATAAAAGAGAAATCAGAACTTAAACCAAATGAAAAGCATAATTAAAACCTCCAAACTAAAATAAAAGTAAAAGTAAAGTAACGAATTGTTAAAAAGAAACAATCATTCTCTCCAAATACAAATCTTTATATTTTATGATTTTATATGGCAGTCCACCTCAGTCAAAACCAAATGTTATTTTCTTAGCTGATAGGAGCTGCATCCACAGGAATTTGCCATTTTGGTCCAAATGACGAAAGCAACATTGTAATGTCACAAGCAAGCTCTAACCCTTTGGGACATGCATGTGACATCACAACACATATAAAAAAGGGGGTAAGGCTTGTGTTTTGATGTCATAACACTTCTGATGTCAGTCTGATCAAGAATTTCTTCCATTGCTTGTCCCCTGCAAAACAGTTTTTCTCAAGCTGGTTTCATCATAGTGTCCAAGCGTCCAAACGAAAGCTTTACTGAAAGCATATTTCATGTTGAATGCTATATACTTTTCAATTTGAAAACCATAGGTATATGAAAACTTAAATCACTTAGGGCCAAAACAATGTCACTTACATAAAAGGTTTTTAAAAAGGATCTGAAATATAAACTTGATGCACTCCTTTAGTTTGTAGGAATTTTTAATTTTCCCATTACAATCTGTATATGCCCTTGTATACACCCTGAAGAATGTTTCTTTATATAGAACACTGATTAATAGCAGGAGTCTCAAATCTTATTTAACCATTTTTCTCCACAAACAGCCCCTAACTATAGAATCAAAGGCTGGTTCTCTGGGTAGCTCTGTCAGAAGCATTCAATACCAGTAATCCTTGTATGCTGCCTAGAGTCACCTGTGTGAGATGGGCAGCTATATAAAACATATCAGTAAATAAAATTGACCTTTGAAGCCAAAAGAACAGGAGGACCAATATTGCAGACACTGCCAGTTAAGTTTCTGAGTACAGTTCAAAGTGCTGATTTTGACCTATTTGGCTTGGGTCCATATTACTTATAGGACCATCTCTCCAAACAGAGCCTGCTCACTCTATGTGATCTCCCATAAAGTGATCCTTCAGGCCTTTTCGCCTCATTAGTAGGATTTATCTGTGATGGCTTTCTCATTTTGGAACATTCTATTCCTGAAGGTCCAGATGGCCCCCACGCTTTTAGAGTTCAGGAGGACAGTGATGACTGGCTGTTCTGTTGGGGTTTAGGAGATGGAGGAATCTACGTATCAAGGGGAGGGGGTATACTCTCTACTGATTTTTGCAAAATAAGAGTATATATGTGATTGAATACAGGAGCAAGTATTTGATTGGATATATATCACAGCAAGTATTTTGACTGAATATAACATATCATGTGCCTAGTATGGTCAGTGAGGACATTGGGATTTAACTATGAGGTAATGTGGCAGGACTACAGAGACAATGGGGGATTGAAAGAATAAAGAGGCAGGATCTCATGATCATTGTTTCTTTCTAGGGAGTCACTTTGTTTTGCTTTCTCAGAGCTCACTTCACAGTATCTTTTCCTAGTTAATCAGCATTCTATGGCCTTCTAAATGTTTTATGGCTGAGCTGAGTTTTAGTTTCCCTGAAAAAGTACATTTAGATTAGGGGATTTTAGCTTGACCCCCCAAATTCTCCTTCAGAATTAAGCTTTAACTTGCCTCTTTGAGAGAAGGGGTAATCCTGCCAGCTCTGAAAGAGGCGGTGGTACACTCTTTCCTCAAGAGGCCATCCCTGGATCCAGCCGATCTAGACAACCTTTGCCCAGCCTTTTCTTTTTAGGGAAGGTCGTTGAGGAGGTGGTTGGGCTCCAGCTTCAGAGTGTCCTAGAGGAAGTGGATTATCTGGACCCTTTTCATTCATGATTCAGAACTAGGTATAATACAGAGATGGCTTTGGTCATGCTTGTCTATGACCTATGACAAGCTGGGGGGGGGGGGCGGTGCATCCATCCTGGCTGTCACTGATTTCTCAGCAGTCTTTGATACCATCAACCATAGTATCCTTCTGGACTGGCTAAGGGGGTTGGAGGTGGGAGGCACTGTTTTGCTGTGGTTCTCCTTCCTCCAAGGCCGGTTCCACTTGGCGTTGGTGGGAGGGGAATGGTAGGGCCCTAGACCCCTGCCTTTTAGGGTGCCTCGGTGCTCTGCCCTCTCCCTCTTCTTCTTAACCTCTAGATGAAGTCACTGGGGGAGATCATCTGTTGGTTTGGGGTCAGGTATCATCAATATGCAATAGCATCCAAGTGAAACTGTCAAGGTTCTTTCCCAGTGTCTGGAGGCTGTGAAGGTCTGATGGGGAAGAACAAGTTGCAGCTCAACCCTGCTAAGACTGACTGGCTATGGGTTTTGGGTCCCCCAGATCTGAGAGTTGCAGAGTTTCCATCTGATTTTGTTTGGGGTGGCATTACACCATTCAGACATGGTGTGTAATCTGGAGGTTCTCCTGGACTCATAGCTCCTGCTCAAAGAGCAGGTGGCAGCTGTGGCCAAAGGAGTCTTTGCACCACTATGTCTTCTGTGCCAGTTATGCCCATTCCTAGACTGGGAGGCCCTGCTCATGATCACTCATGCCTTCATTATCTCCTGGCTGGACTACTGCAATACACTCTACATGGGGCTGCCCTTGAAAACCATCCAGAAGCCTCGATTGGTCCAGAATACAGCAGCACAGGTATTGTGGGTGCATCTCATTATGCTCATGTAACACTGCTACTCCACAAGCTGCACCGGCCCCCGATAGGCTTCCAGGTACAATTCAAGATGCTGGTGATTACCTTTAAAGTCCTCCATGGTATAAGACCGGGTTACTTGAGGGGCTGCCTTCTCCCAAGAACATCTGCCCACTCCACATAGGGCATGCTCCAGGTTCCTTCTTTTAAGTTTTGTCATCTTATGGGACCTAGGAAGCATGCCTTTTCTGTGGTTGCCTCTGCTCTGGAATGATGTCCCCCCGATATACAACAGGCCCCAACTCTCCTCGCCTTTAGGAAATCCCTTAAGGCTTGGCTTTTCTCCCAGGCATTAGGGGTCGGTTGAATGGGAGTCCCTCCCCCCAAGGTTGTCTTGTTGTGTGTTTTGTTGCCATTTTACATTTTGTATTTATATACTGTTTATTTGTTGTTAGTTTTTTTTCTTTTTGATTTATTGTGTTTATATTATATGCCACTCAGAGTCACACAGTCTGAGTTGGGCAGCCTTATAAATCTTGAAATAAATAAATAAAATCTAGCAAAAACTGGCTGTGGGTGCACCAATCTTTCAGACTTTCCCTCTCTAATTCTGAACGGAATTGTACTTCCCAAGATGGAATTGGTACAGTTTGGGAATCTTCCAGGACTCTCAACTCTTGCTTGCAGACGGCAGCTACAGCCAGGAAGGCTTTCACATAGATTTGTTTTAGGTGCCAGCTGCAACCCTGGGCTAAGAGGCACTTCTCATGGTCACTCCTGTGTTGATTACTTCAAATGTGGATTACTGCAATGTGCCTCTTGAAGACCATCTGGAAGCTTCAGCTGGTCCAGAGTATGATGACAATAGTTATGGACATGCCACAGTATCCCTATTTAACAGTGCTGCTTTGCAAACTACACTGGTTAACAGTAGGTGTCTAGGTGCAATTTAAGTGGCTAGTCATAGGGCCTAGTTACTTGAGGCACCATCTCTCTCCTGTTGTTTCTGCCCATCCTGTAAGATCAGACAGATTTGGCATGCTCTGGGTCCCACCCATTGAATAATGCAATCTGTGTGACCCAGGATGGTATTTTTTCTATTGTGACATCTGCTCTTTGTAACAGCACCCCCCCCCAAAAAAAAAAAAGATTCAGGCTCTCTTTTAAATGAATGTTGAAGACCTGAATCTTACTCTAGGTTTTGGATTGGTGGGATGTGGGCGCCCTGTATGAGGGATTTTATGTCTGTTCCATTGGGATGGCTATCTTCCTTTTTTTGTTATCTGGAGTTGTTCTATTTCTTTTATTTTAAATTTTTATGCCATTTTATGCCATCAAGAAGTTGGGTGGCTTTGGAAATGTGATAAGAAGCAAACAAACAAGTCTCCTGCCATTCCTTGACATTGTTGTATCTTGTTTACTAACTGAGTTAATGAATTGGTCAACATTACTTTGAAGGTGTTATATTGCAGATAATCCATCTGGTCCTGGGGATTTATTCACTTTTAACTTCTGTATTCCTTGCTTTGTCTCATCTTCTGTAATTGGCTTATTAAGTAATTCCTTTTGCTGATCTTAATTTTTTTAATATGTGCTGTATCCACTATTCTATAGTCTTCACTTTTTATGCTGTATCTTGCATTGGGTTCTGCTTGTGCCTTGATTCTAATTATTTCAAATCATTCAACAGTATATATTTTTTGTTTTGTGAGGCTTTCTCTCTATTCAATGCAAAATAAATAAATAAATAATCCTCTTGTAAACATTTTACTAGGTTCTGATACTCTAAATAAAGAAACATCAGGAATTGAGTTAGTTTGAAAGAAACTCTAATTCAGATTGTCACTTCAGTTTGATATCTTCTTGTAATATTGGGCCATTCAATCCCCATCTTTCTGAATGGGATTCCTCTGGGCAATTTTACAATTATTGCATTATGATCTGCATTAAGTGCTGCAACCTCCACTTTTGTAAATTTAAGTAATAGTGAATTACACCTCCGGCATGGATCTTTTCTTAAATAAGTTTTATAAGAAAGGGAAAAATAAAAACTGTATATTTTTTCTCTAAAGGATATTTATATCTCCACTCATTTAAGAGAGAAAATAATGACATATAATCCACAACATTTTTGGCAATTTGCCAGAACTCCTTTTGTATTAACCAGATTTATCAGGATTTGAAGGGGGGGAAATCAAAACATCTCCTTCTGCAATTTCAATGAGTGAAGAAAAATTCATACAATTTTGTTCTATTATCACTTGGAACATAAACTGAAGCAATTGTAATTTTTCCTTGCTGAGTTTGATGCCATAGTAGTAAAAATCTCCCTACTTCATCTTGAATCTTTTTTTCCAAGTTTTATGAATTCCTAATGTCTTTTGCTACTCCATGCTACAGCCCTGGATTTTAATGGTAAATGTATATATTAAATTTATAGGCTTATGCCACCCATCTCATACGCATGACTCTGGGAGGCTCACAATTAAAAAAGAATAAGAACAATGACCTAAAAATAGCAGCCAAGAAGATTCATAAATACTCATACAAGCCATGACAGAGGCTCGCCCATGTTATCAGGGTCCCAGGCTCAATGGCAAAGCCTGGTTTTTAGCGCCTTATGAAAGGCCAGCAGAGTCAGGGCAAGTCTAATTTCTGGGGGGATGATGTTCCAGAGGGTGGGCACCATGCCAGAAAAGGCTTTTGTGAAGCTTTCTCCTGGCTCCTAGGTCCTGACAGATGATACTCTCTCACAAATGGGACCCAGAGCATGCCTCTCCTGCCAGATCTAACAGGATGAGTAGACACAACTGGGGAGAGACGGTCCTGTAAGAAACCCAGCCCCAAACCATGAAGGCTTTAAAAATAACCACCAGCACCTTAAATTGCACCTGAAAGCATATTGGTACCCAATGCAGCTTGTGGAATGGAGATGTCACATGTGTCAAATGACCAGCACCCATAACTGCTTGTGCCGCCCCATTTTGCACCAGCTGAAGCCTCTGAAATCTCTTCAAGGGTAGCCTCATGTAGAGTGCATTTTAGTAATCCATTTAGGAGGTGAATAAGGCATGAGTGACTGTGAGCAGAGCCCCCCAGTCCAGAAACAGGCACAACTGGCACACAACATGAAGCAGTGCAAAGGCCCCCCTGGTCATGACTGCCACCAGCTCATCAAGGAGGAGCTGCAAGTGCAGAAGGACCACCAGATTGTGCACAGGATCTCTCTGGGGCATTGCAACCCCATCCAGAACAACAAATGGAAGGTCCCCAGAACCAGAGGGTCCTAAAACCCTAAACCACTCAGTCTTCTTAGGGTTGAGCCAAAGCCTTTTGTTCCCCATCCAGACCTCCACACCCTCCAGATACTGAGACAGAATCTCCACAGCATCACTCAGATAGCCCAGGGTAGAGATGTATAACTAGGTTATTATCTGCATACTGGTGATACCTCACCCCAAACTAATAGATGACCTCACCCAATGGCTCCATGTAACTGTTACACAGGAGAGGAGAGAGCAGTGAGCCCTATGGCACTCCACATAGAGGGCATGGATTGGATCTCTTCTCCCCATCAACACCAACTGGAACCAAACTCGGAGGAAGGAGGAGAATCAGGATGACATGGTGCTACCCACCCCCAGGTCCTGAAGCTGGTCCAGAAGAATACCATGATTTGAAAGCCCCTGAGAGGTCAAGAAGAGCAAGGACGGATGCACCAGCCCCGTCCCACTCCCACCAGAGACCATCCAAAAGTGTGATCAATGCAACCTCGGTCCCATACCCAAGCCTGAATCCTGACTGAAAAGGGTCCAGATAATCTGCTTCTTCCAGAGTTCTTTGAAGATGCTGCACAACTACATTCTCCACAACCTTCTCCAAAAAGGGAAGGTTGGAAACTGGATGAAAATTGTCCAGTACCATTAGGTCCAGCGATGGCCTCTTGAGGAGGGGGCAGACCACCACCTCCTCAAGAGATGGAGGAACCCCCTCTCTCAAAGAGGAATTAACCACTGCCAAGACCCAATCACACATCACCTACCAGGTGTCCTTAGCCAGCCAGGAAGGACATGCATTGAAAACAGAGGTGGCTAATCTAACAGTTGCAAGTACCCTGTCCACTTCCTCAGGTACAACAAGATCAAACGCCTCCCTCATAACCAAGTTAGACCTTGCCCCAATCACCTCCATAGGACCTGCTACAAGGCGAGAGTTCAATGTAGCACAAGTCCGATTTACTTTATCTGTCAGACATCTAGCAAACTCCTCAGCACCTTGTAGGTAGACCTCTGAGCAACCCCCTCCCAAGAGGGCTTGGATGACCTGAAACAAGGTTGCTGGGCAGTTATCTGCAGACGCAATAAGGGTGGAGAAATATTGATGCTTCGCTGCCCTTATGCCACAGGGTAGGTGTAATGGTATGGAGGAATGACCTTGAAAGACAGGAGGAAGAGCACAGACTGGGCAACTGTCATGTAAAAGATATCTCAGTTCACAGAAGGGGGTATAGGGTATGGGAAGCATTTCAGAAAGGATCTTCCCTAGTTTTCTGGAGAATAAAAGGAGAGGAGGGTAGAAATACTTTCAGTCTTGAAAGATTCTGTTAATATAACCTTACAATAAAGTTAGTACTCATAGTTGTGCTTCTTGTCTGGACTATCCTGAAGGGCTAATAGTAGGCCCTAATAGCGGCTTTAACCTGTGTTCAATCAGATTCACACTGTGGCGCTCTCCAGTAGCGCTCCAAGCATCTCTTCACCCACTTCATTTTCCTCAACTCTTCCATAAATCAAGGGGGGTTCCGGGATCCTGGGTGCAAAGAGGTCCCTCAAGCACAATCCAATCCAGAGCCTCCGCCACCCTTTCATTCCAGGTGGCTCAGTTGGACTGAGCAGCAAACCCTCAGGAACAATTCCAAGCTCCCTCTGGAACCCAATCAGGTCCATCAGTTGCCTGGGATGGACCAATCTAATAGGTCCTGCCTCTCTGTGGTAGACAGCAGTGCCAGAGAACTGTAGGGCCATCAGAAAGTAATCTGACCATGACAGGAAAAACAGAAACCTTTTTATCAAACCTTAATTTGATATACCCCACCTTATTACTTCGGGATGTATTCAAGGCAGCTATTTGTACTCCTTGAAATAATACATATATAGAAAACAGTAATCCTATAATGTTCACACCATATTCTGTGATGCAGTTTTCTAATTAAAAAACAAGTACAAAAATGTCTACATTAGGAAAACAAGTATACAAAAATGCATTAAAATACATTTTTAGGAAGTGGCACATATAAAAGCATAGAAAGCATAGGGCTTGCAAATATGGTCTTCTGTTTCAATGTGAAATATGTTCATTTATGTAAAGCATTTTACCCCATTGTTCAGTTTAAACACCTCGCAAAGGAGCTTACAGATCAGTTTAAAAAACAAGGTGCAAGGTAGTTCTGTAGTTCTCTAGCCTGAATGCACTTCACAAAAGAAACAAGGTGGGGAAAAAATGAGCAGCACAGTCCTGGGATTCTTTCTCTTTCTCTTTAATGCTGAATTGTATGATTCAGGAGGGAGGAGGGGACTTAGAACAGAGTGCCGTAGCAATAACACGCCCAGCTACTTTCCCCATAGATGTGCAATGGGAGATTATTTCCTGGATTTTTTTTTAACCAGAGCTGCTGGCTGGATCTGGCCAATTTTCGAACTGAATCTTTCTTTTGCCAGTTTCTCTTACCATGCAGCAAATCTGATTCTGTTTTCAGAGAATTATTCTGTGGCAGTCTACTTTTACATATTTTCTTTCCAATATTCCATTGGATTGGAAAAAATAAAAGGGATGGAATGGAAATAAATTCTCAATATTACAAGGTTCTTATAACAACTAGTAGGGTTGGAAACAGTTCAGGAACAGATTATTATTCCAGAATCAGATTTTAAAATGACTATCCTGATTCTAGACCATTGTGTCTGTGCTGCAGTGACTCCCTGCCACATTGCTGGGCACGATGAGATGGTAGAGCTTGCTCATGGCCTGGGTGAAGGTGTTTTGGAATTGTAACCTTTGACTGGGAGCTGTTGCTGTGGCGTTGACAGAGTTGCTGGGACCTACCGACTAAGACAGAAAAGCTTCATGGTTCCAGAGTGAAAGCAGGAAGTCCTAGAGCAGTGGATAGTATACTTGAGAAATAGCCATGTCTTCCTTTTCTCTTTAGGTCTTTTCTGAAGGAGCTGGCCCTCATGGGAGAAACTCAAGAGCGGGAGCGGGTCCTAGCTCATTTTTCACAACGTTATTATGAGTGCAATCCCAAAGCCATCTCTTCTGAGGGTGAGATAAAATAAGTTAAAATAAAATAAATGGACAAGGCTTTTCAGCTTATTAGTTCTCACTGTGAACATCTTCTACTCCATTCAGGCAGAACACTTTTACTGCTTTCACTAGAGCGCTAGCACTCAGGCCCAGCACCTGTGCGTGCAACTTTGGTTAGGGTGGGATTAAGCACTGCAAAGAATGCCTCCCCACACAAGTTCAAGAAGTTTTGCCTGGTAGAACACAGATCTGGGTGGCCTGGACCCCAGCGATTTTTTGTAAGGTGCTAAAACCTGGGTTTTCTCTTATGCACTGGACCAGGAAGTTAAGTGGGCTTGGTTTTAGCAGAGTAATTGGTGCAGATACATGAGCTGCCCTGGGCATGTGCTTTAATTTCTACTGGTGATTTTGTTGCTGTTTGTTTTTTAACTGGATGTTAGTTACCCGGAGTCACATGGCAACTAGACAGTCATACAAATTGATTGACCAATTAAATAAATAAATAAATAAATGGAAGGCTGGAGGCCCATAAGTAAAATGCTGGTAAAGGAGAAAGCAAGATGGAGGGTCTTGCTTTCGCCTACAGTTAGCACCATCTATCATGGCAATTCTCTACTTCTGGTTGTGAGGGAGATGCATGAGGAGGAAGCCGGACTCTAAAACTTTTTCCTAGACTTGCTTTCTTTTGCACCCTGCTCTATTCATAGGAAGACTTTAAGCATTCCCCTGACATCTGCTGAATAATTTTAGTATTAAAGCTAGAAACATCTTACTACATTATGTCCACTTCCTTCAAAAGAGAACACTGGAAATTTATAATGCCTTTAATGTTTGCAAGAGTCACAGCATACAAGCAGACCGTAAGTGGTGTCAAAAGGCACTTTTACAAGGCATCTCTGCATTAGATCCCAGGGCCCCATCATTCCAGTAATGCTTTGTAGGTAAGAACAGTCACGCACATTTTGGGAAAATTTAAAAAGGCAATGTCTAACTCACTATTAATACTAATGAAACATTCTAAGCATTAGCCATCATTTCTTAGAAACTATTTTGTGGAGTACAAAAACTCATATTGCTTTTCTTCTAAATATTCATTGCAACAGTGAACTATCTGTGTATAGCCATAACAGGCTTTTAACAGTTTACTTCCATTTTTCTGTACATGCATAGAAGATATATTTTTAAACAATAGATTTTTTTTTTTGTCCAGTGAGGATCATATGGTAGAAATTAATAATAAGTACAATAAAAAGTGCCTGGGCTAATTCTCTCTCTTTGGTGCTTGTGCTACAGATGGAGCCCACACTCTGGCTTGTGCCTTGATGCTCTTAAATACAGACCTTCATGGACACGTAAGTGCTTCCTGTCCTTTAGCTCATCCAACCTGGCACCTTTGAGATGAGTTTAGTGAAAAAGGAAAAAGGAAACTGGCTGCTAGATAGATCTGTTCTCTCCAGCAGCCAAGAGAAATGGCCATGGAGACCCAGAATCCCATGGCTGGATGGGAAGGGGCGCTTCTTCGTAGACCATTTTGAGCCCTGCAGATTGCCAGCCCCCTCTGGCTTCTCCTGCGGTCAGAATATTCACATGGAGGACTTGCTCTATTTCTCATGGCAAACACTATTTTCCTGCCGAAAGATAAAGGCTTTGCTGCGAGGACATATAATGATCAGTAAGCAACTACTTGGTGCTGGGTTGGGGGGCTGAATAGATTATAGAAAAGGATGGCAAAGCCTGCACTGGGGAAAATCTTAAGCATAACAAATAAAGATCTGCAACACTTTTTTTTCTAAAATAATGGGCAAGTGCTATTTTGTTCCATTTTGCGAAGTGCCTTTTAGCCTTTTTCCATGAGTGGGTAGGCTTTCTGAAAGACCCATGTATACTATGTGCTTATATGTGTTTGAATAAAAATAGGGGTATATTGTTCTGCTGCTGAGTAAGCTTTGCTTCTCTCTGCCTTTGTTCTTGAAATAACATTTGTAGACTGCATTCACACAACATTTTTTAACCTGGATTCACCCATTTTCTGGGTTCACATTATGCAATGACCAAACAGACTGGGTTTGCACAATAGCCTAACCCACAATAACACCCAAGGTTAACACTAACCAACCTGAGTACTGTATGTACATATGAATTGCTAGAGCCTTATTTTTCCTGGTTAAGTATGTTTTGTGAACACAGTCATAGACTTTCTGCATCCAACATAATAAGCCCTGATGCCCGAAATGACCTTCCAATATCCATTTTTAATAACCAATTATTTTAATTTTTGAAATATTTTATGCTATGAAAACATTTCATTCATTCAGATCTAAACTGCTGTCAGAGAAAGGAGTTCCACCAAGCTATCATTAATTGTCCTTGATACAGCTCTATCCTCACATTTGCTTTTTTTTAGAAAGCCACACAACCCACTGTCATATTTTGTGATACATTTTTTCCAGAAATCTTAATTGAAACAGTCTTGTTAAACTTATGATCTAGTCTCCCTTCCTCTTTCCTCTCTTCCTCTTTATAGAACATTGGGAAGCGAATGTCTTGCTCAGATTTCATTGGGAACCTGGAAGGACTCAATCAAGGTAGTGATTTCCCTCGAGAACTACTCAAGGTAAATCCAACTACAACTCTTCCTGGAAACACAGTGCAGTATAAGAAAAGCCTTTGAAAAGTGTTTGCTTGTCACTTTTACTAAGCCAGTTCCCTAGATCTGGCAAGTCCAAGAGGGTTTTTTTTTTATTCCGGAGAGTTCATTGGAATAAGAATTAATCCATCTTGAACTACACCATTTTCAAGAAGAGACCTACTTGCAGCCATATTTATGCTAGCTCCATTTTCTTCTAGCAAAGGTCCTACTGTGTGTGGGTGTATTGTGTGCATGTGCATTAAGAAATGTTTGTGTAGGTATATATACTATGTGTGTGTGTATATATAGAGATATACAGATAGATGTATATAGATATACATATATAGATATAAGTCAGTGTAGATAGATTGATATAGATAGATAGATGTAGACTGATTGATTGATATACTGTAGATAAGTGTAAGTGAACAGAGGTTTTGTGTGCATTTTGGGGAAAGTTACAAATGTGCTTCCACAGGTGTGTAGGGGTACTTGTACAGGTAGGTTGCATGTATATTCAAATTGAATATATCCTGAAAGGCTGCTTTTGTACCTCAGGTTTCCTTAAGTGAAAAACTGCCTACACCCAAGGTGCAGGGCAAGGCAGATTCACACTCCTCTACCTTAATGGCACTACTTATTCCCCATGAAGCTTGTAGGAGATAAAATGTTCCAAATTTCAGGGTAGCTATAAAAAGTGGAAGATATTTTTGTGTGCAATTATTTCTTTTTTGTTACATGCTGAAGGTCTATTTTTAAAAAATAACAAAACAAAAGATCAGCTTCCTTGTTTAAGTTCTTTTGGAAAATATATCCATAATGTCTCTGGAAAGGTCATGATATCGCTATGTAATTTCAACAGGGCAACCTTTGTGCAGTAACTCTCTTGTCTATCTAAACGTTTAATGATTCCTTCCACAAAGATTAGTATTATTTTGTGGAGAGCTTTTGGAATTTCCCCCAAACCTCTAACCAAATAAGTTCAGCACCTGTATTCTTAGAGGCCATTCATATTTAAGATCTAGGAGGTCCAGTTAAAATGTTGTCCTGGTTTGGGATTAAATCAGTATCTTATATTGATTGATGAAGAATTGTAACCCTGTTTTATTGGTCTTGCTGTTTTTTAAATTTAAAAATTTATAAACCACCCATTTCCATTTTGAGTCTCAAGACAACTTACAAATATCAATATATAACAAAATCCAAGTGAGTCAGTTAGGTTCCATCGAACTGGGTTCCAATCCTACTGATTGCATGCACAAATACATGCCATCCTGACCTGTTGTAATAACTTGCAGCTTTTCCAAGGACATTCCAGTAATCTCTTTGATCTTATGCACCCACCTTATCTGCCTTGAATCCCCATCTACTGCCCTCACCTTACCAAAAAGGACCATCACTCACTTATATCATGTGTTCCAAATGTGTGAGTTTCTGTTTGTTGATCATCACTTCAAGGGAGCAACTAACTTTTGATTTGGTCCAGTGATGATCATGTCATGGTACTGCTTTCAAATCCATAGTTCAAAGGTGTCTTTCAAAGCGATACATTGTGGAAATACAGTGGTACCTCTACTTACGAACTTAATCCGTTCCGTGACTCTGATCGCAAGTCGAGTTGGTCGCAAGTCGAAGTAAATTTTCCCATAAGGTTCAATGTAATTACCGTCAATCCGTTCCGGCGTCCGCGGACCACACGTCGGGGGGGAAAAACGGCCTCTGACCACGCGGCAGGGCGGAAAAATGGCCGCGGACCACGTGTCAGGGGCGGAAAAACGGCCACGGACCACGTGGAACGGGTGGAAAAATGGCCGCGGACCACGTGGAACGGGTGGAAAATGGCCGTGGACCACGTGGAACGGGCGGAAAAATGGCCGTGGACCACGTGGAACGGGCGGAAAATGGTTCGTAAGTAGAGGTGAGTTCGTAAGTAGAGGTAAATTTTTGGGGCCGGAGCTAATCGTATCTCGAAAATTTCGTAAGTAGGGGCATTCGTAAGTAGAGGTACCACTGTACCATTAAGTATTCATCATTGATCTTTGTTGTCATAGAAATATTTTTATAATTATCTAATTAATAAGATTTGTAATTGCCTTCCTCCCTAGAATTAATCCCCTTTTTACTTCTGCAAGATTCTACCCATCTTTATTCTAGAGCACCAAAAATAAAATGATCATCTTCTTCACCATCAGCTATGACTAAGTACACAGACCTTTGTCTCCTTAATATTTTATATTAACACAAAATTTTGACATTCCTTATTTTCATAGCAACCTCTTCTAAGTTTTCTTTACTTTCAGCTAACAAAGTGGTGTTACCTGCATAATTTAACATTTTGAGCTCCAGTTTTGATTCCAGCTTTCATCCTCTTCAGTTCAGCCATTTGTATATTTGCTTTATAAAGTCAACAGATATGTAGACCAATATGCATCCTTGTAAAGATTTATCAGAATAATAATCCAATATTCTGGAAAACACCCTAGTCTTAATACATTCCACATTCTTGCAAGACCTATACAGTCAAGGTTTTGCTTTACAGTGAAAAAAGATACATTTTCCTTGCATTTTATTTTCTTCATGATTCAATTGGCATTTGTCTCTTGATGTATGGCTCAATTTTTTGTGAGATCTTCAGCAAAATTATGCCTGTGTGAAGTAAAATAGCTTATTAATTTTCATATTCCCTCACGTTTCCTTTTTTGGCATGGCATATACACACTTCTTTTCTAATCACAGTCTTTGTTGACATACAGCTGTTAATATTTTCTCCTGAAGCTTTAAACAATTGTGCACCTGGTGCTTTCCTCTTTGACAGCTGCTCTATTGTCTCCCATCTCTCTCTTTCTAGTGGAGTTATTGAATAGTTTCTCTCTCTGGGAATGTTCCTTACATTCTATAATCCTATTTTTAAAAGGGTTCAGTATAGCCTTTCCATCTCTCTTTACCTCATTACTCATGATCATAATTGTTAGTTTTACTTTGGTTGATGTTAAAAGTATATCTTTTTCCTTTTCTTGCCATATTCTTCTATTAGTTAAATTCTTGGTTGAGACAGCTTTCCTTGTCCTTTCTTGCTGTATCCCAAAAGTATGCATTGTCATACGTTCTTCCTATTACCCAAGGCATTCATCCTCCTTTCTCTGCCTAGCTAACAAGCTTTCTTGGGGTTCTCTGAGTTTGGTTGTTTTCTTGCAAACATTTCATTACCCGGCTAGGTAACATCTTCAGTGCTAGAATGGAGTGGTGTTTGCTCTCTGTATATAAGCTCTCTGTATATAAACAGAGAGCAAACCCCACTCCATTGTAGCAATGAAGATGTTACCAAGTCAGGTAACAAAATGTTTGCAAGAAAACAACCAAGCTCAGAGAACCCAAGGACTCCACAGTTCAACCCTGAGCTACATATATTCTCTTCTATTGGTAACAAGCTTTCCCTAATAACTTGCACTGAAAACTACTTAGATCTTTTAATCTTTAAAACTGTGAGTTTTTTTTTCCTATCATTTTTTGCAATGATTCTTTTCTATTACCATTGCTCCTCAGGTTCACCTTAACCTACTAACTTCCAGGATCCTTCATTTCTCCAACTTTTGCATTCCAGTCACCAGTCACCCATATTCTTAGTTGAATATGCATTTAACACTCCTGCAATTTGCCAGAACTCCTCAATGGCTTTTGCCATTGTATTTGTAGTAGGTGCATCTACTCCCCTTTTATCCTAACCAGCAAGGTTCTCTCTTAGATACACATACTCCCATTGGAGCAATTAAAGGTCACTGGAGAATTGAAGACTTCCCACATCAAAGTGATAGTAACACACCATTAAAACCTAAAAAAAAAAAAAAAAAAATCTACAGGGCATAGAAAAAGGACATTTTAAAAAACACACCTGAACTGTAATAGGAAGGAAGCCAGCCTGAATTCCAATGACAAATTGTTTCCACCCAAAGTGGAAAAAGCAGAATTAATTCTTTAAGTTAGTGAAAAGGTTGAGGTTGGCAATGGAGGAACCAACAGTTCCTATGTAAGAGAGGACCATTATGTAAACTTATCTCAGTTTCCAAGGCTATCAAATGAACCATCAAGTATCTGTTAAGTGGGAAAGACAGGAAGAAGAAATTTAGAGCTTAAATGCTGCAGCACAGATATATGAAGGTTCTGCAGTAGTCAATCAACTGTTATGTTAAGGCTTCATTCTTGCTTGCACTAAATATTCTAAAGTAGCAGAGTTGCATCCGGGAGTTTCTGCCTATCCGGCAGATTAAGGTTTAAGTGGCTTGAATGTTCTTGTGATCTACTTTCATTCACTAACAAACACTCATCAAATCCTCAGATGGGAACTCTGCACTGTTTTCCATCCATTTTTGTTAAAGTAGATATATGTTTATTATTTGATCTCACTTTTCCTCCAGGAGCTCAAGGTGGCATACAGAGCACTCCCTCCTCAAACGTTCCGTTCCCCATAACAACAATCTAGTGAAATAGTCAAACTGAGAGAGTGACAACTCAAAGTCACCCACTGAGTTTTTATGGCTGAAAGTGGACCTGGTTCTTCCTGCCCCTAGTGTAGTACCTTAACCACTGCTTCATGTTGTGGAATTGGTCTCAGGAGAAAGAATTATACAGCTCCATCTTTTCCCCAGTCCTTTTTACAATCTATATGAACTCAGACTAAATAAATTAATTATTTTGGAATCTAGATTATTTAATATGTTGATGATAGCCAAATCTTTTTCCTCACAAAATCTAAGAAAAGCTGTCCTTTCTAACTTCAGTGTTTAAATGCTATTACGAGTAAAAATGAACAAAATCAAGCTGAATCCTACTAGTGGGAATCATGCAAGAGATTCCTAAAAAGCATGTCTGTTTGCTCTAGAGTTCATATGCAAGTGTTTTTGTATCCAAGTCTTGAGTGTTCAGGTTGCAACTGTTCACCCTTAATAATTGAAACATTAACTGGTTCTTGCCATAATTATCCATGCCTTAGAAATTCTAGGGACACTCTTTAATAATATTTTACTATAAACTCCAGTTATTCTTTGGACTTCCTGTGACCAGCATAGTTCCAGTACAGTTTTAAGGTGCTTGAGGGGGGGTGCCTTCGAGTCAGTATTGACTCCTGGCAACTGTCTGGACAAGTCCCTGCAGTTTTCTTGGCAAGATTTCAGAAGTGGTTTACCCTTACCTTCCTCCTAGGGCTGAAAGAGACTGGCCCAAGGTCACCCAGCTGGCTTTGTGCCTAAGGCAGGACTAGAACTCACTCTCCCATTTTCTAGCCTGGTGCTTTAACCACTGCAGTACACCAAACTGGCTCTCTTAAGGTACATACCATTACCTTTAAATATCAGCTCTGCCTAGGCCCAGCATATTTATTATTACCTTCTCTTCCCCAGGAGTGTCCTCATCTAAGATTTTTTGAGTTTCATATTCATTTCTTCCTCCCAAGAGCTGGCCAGAAGAGGGTCCTTCTCTGTGGTACTATGATTGCACTGAAAGATTTCTTCAGGGATGCTAATTACGCTGTTTTTATTGTTAAAACTTATTTACTGTCTCGGATATTACAGTATTTACTTTCTAGCTGCAAGTGATGAGTTTCAGACTCTCTGATTCCTGTGCAAGTGTTGCTTCTGATATTTTTTTATTCTGTATTTTATTAATCATCCTCAGCGTTTTATAAATATGAGCTATATATTTTAATGCTAAGCAAAACAAATTTCAAATGTTAGTGCCATACCACGGGTTTATTAAATAGTGTGACTGCAGCTGATGGTGGTCTGTTAGAAGTGACTGAAATAGTGCTATTCTCTTCCATTCTCTCAGATGCAAGCTGGAGGGGCAGCTACTGTCCCACCCCTGGAAAATAAAACAATACAAGGCTTACTCTCTGTTCCCTTATTAGTTGAGAAAGCAGGTTTAAGCACGTCTCTAAGCTGATCAGATTTGCAGTTGTTCCCTGTATTTTACTGCAGGTAGGAGACTGATCACACATGTCCATTCTCAATTCTATTTGACCCTGAGCAACTAACTAGTTAAGCCCACAGGAGTGCTTCTGCTCTGAGGTTTTAGGGTGCCAGGCTTCATTCATTCACTTTATAGCATGCTGCCATCCCGCATTTGTTCATCATTCTTCTTTCTTTTCTCCAATTTTAGGAAATAAAATTATTTTCCAAATTGTAGCATAAAATCTCTACATAGGTATAAATGTATTTAGTGTTACTTTATCATTTTTTAACAGGTAAAATTATATTGGTAGTGCCATACAGGTAGTCCTCATTAAATGACCATTCATTCAGTGACTGTTTGAAGTTACAACAGCGCTGAACAAATCATACTTACACCCAGTCCTTGAAGGCATAGCTGTTGCAATGCCCCCACAGTCATGTAATCAAAATTCCAGTGCTTGGCAGCCCACCCACAACCGCAGCATGCGCTTCAACTCTTCCCACCTGTCTATATCCCCCCATCTCTGCCCTTTTGGCTGCCTACCCCTGCCGCCCCAGCTGAACTTTGCCGTCTTCTTCATCCTGCTGCTGTGCCTGGCCGGGGCGGCTGCTGGCCCTTTGTGAGGCCTCAAACGGCTTCAGGGAGGCTGCATAGAGGCCTCATGAGGCTTCGGGGAGGCCTCGCAAGGGAGGGTAGAAGAAGTATGAGGTCCTGGCCTAATGCCTACAACCAGGACTGCTGGAACTGCTGTTGCTAAGTGGTGCAGTCACGTGATGTTTCATCTAACAACACTTAGCAACAGAAATTCCGGTCCCAATTAGCGTTGTTAAGCAAGGACTACCCGTACTAGGAAAATGAATCAAGCACACATTCATTGAAAGCTGCTTTTAAATCATTACTGTTTTACAGTGTGATTAACAATTATAACATAAAAGGCTGTATTTAAAGTAAATAAATAAAATATGTTACTTCTCTTTTTTAAAAAAAGTCAGGAAAGCAAGTGTCAGGTTCAACCCCTGATACCTATAGGTACATATCCATGTTGTTTCCTTAACCGCTTGTATTTTTGGATGTTTTGCAAGTTCCCACTCTAACTTAGAGTCCTGGTGGTCCCCCATCCTAACTTCAGGCAAGGTGCTTAGACTGCCAACCTAGCTTAAGAGTAATATAATGTACAGAGTATCAAATGATACTATTTAGAGTAATTAGGACACATTCACTGATATGGATAGAACAAGGCAAGATAAAAAGTATTCAGTTGCCATTGAAGATCCTTAACTATAACATTTATTCTCAAAATTATATTAACATATGTATTGATCTGAAATCAAAACAAAGCTGTAACAGAACAGGACCAAATCATTTGAGTTAAAGAACCTTCACATTTCTTATACTATCAACATAAGAAATCTGACTAACAGATTCTATTTCAGTAAATAACTGTTCGTCATTAGCCTGAATTCCTTCATTGTTTTTATTGCTTCAAATGATAAGCAAATAACTTCTCAGCATTCTTTCTGAATCCCAATATTTCTGATTAATACATTTCAAAGAGACCTCAAATTGTTCTGAATGTAAAAGCCCCAATTTAAACTTTGTTGCTCAGTATGAGTCATCTGTGGCATTTCTGGCAAATAATAAAAGTCAGTCCTTAACCATCTGTTCCAACTATATAAAATTAAGAATTTCTAGGTATGTTTTTTGCTGAGGCAAAAACAATAATATATCACCTAATGAATAACTTAAATGTGCCTCAGAGAGTTAGAGTATTAGTTGAACCCTGACTGATTTCAAAAAATCCGTCTTAATATGCTGCATAAAAAAGAGAGTCTTTAAGGAGAGAAATATTTAAGTACCATCTGGAATTAGATGATGTATAATTTTTTATTTTTGACAATGATGTTACAAGAGCATGATATGAAATTACAATGGGGCCTAATGAAGAGTCCATAACTTCATCCACTAAAAGAGGGGAAATTAAAAAATAATCAGATCTAAAACAACTGATGTGCATGTGAAAAAAAGTACGTTCTCTATGTTTTAGATTTCAAAAGTGCCAAAAATTATTAAATTGAACATATTTGCTTGTAATATGTTCCAGTTTTGAGAAAAAGTATTTTTTCAAGCACTTCTGCCTGAGAATCTTGAATTTTATTAAAATCATTAACACAGATTTCATGATAGTTTGCAGAATATAGTTTTGCAGAACCACTATGAAATATTTTAGAGGTCTTTCTTAATAGGGCCATAAAACTAATAAGGAAAATAGTGAAAGCAGCTATAAAAAATAATGCATCCTTTATTGTCACAGTGTTCCAAGCAGATCTGAGCCCAGGTACAAATTAGCATCCCAGTTATTGACACTGACTATGCTCATACAACATATTTAGCCATAATCCGTTTCACTTGGTTTGAGTTATTATGTTGTATTTTGCCATTTGTGATTTATTCAAAAAACCATGGTTAAGCAAACCACGGCTTAATGAAGTATATAAACCAAGTCAAACTCACTATTTAACACTGTAACACCCCTTTGCTATTACTGAGACAGGCACTGGCCGTGTGAACTATCTGCTTCCACTAGTATATAAGCAACTGTGGGTGGGAATAGGCGGTTTCATTTAATATTTTAGAGGACTTAATTATGGGAGTGCACAGAGAATTCTGGGATCCTATTGAAGCAACTTACTGTGTGGATGTGAGGTTACAAGTAACTGACGAAAAGGAACCAGAAGAAGAAAACAGTAATTGGAGTGATCTATCTACTCCCCACTACCAATTTACCATCACAATACTGAAGGTTTGCTAGCATTACCTGCATGGGTACATCTGTGCGAAATCCATACTGGGAAGAGAACCAAGTGAACAACTGACATAGGAAAGGTTGTGCTCAGTTCAAATAGCTGAAGTAGATTTCTTCCTCAGCTGATGTGCTATTAGTATCATTTCTTTTTGCTATGCAGTTGATTTATACTTTATACTAAAGTTGGATAAATCATACAGCTTTTTATCACTAATGTCCCAGACATTTTCACCCAAATCTCCTGTTATATGGATTCTGAAGAAATAGTTATCCTCAAAGCAGAAGGACTTTTTGAAGAGAAGACAATTGGCTTTTCAGTGATTCCAGTAGGCATCACTGAAAGCCTGTTTGTTTGCAAATATTCAGACCTCTCACCCCATTAGATTTCACACACATCAAAACACCTAGATTTTTCTAAAATCTATAAAACTTTCCTGTCTTCTGTCCTTGCCATTTCTTTCCCAGCTGTGGATAGTCACAGTTAAGAGGACCTGTACCTGGTTGAAGCTTTCTGTGTTTCTGTGTTGATGACATATTGTTGACATATATTGGGTTGGTTAGTTTAATATTATGTCTAGATTCATATACCACTCTAAGCCATGATTTCTTTTAACCTTTTTTTAACAAGGCATAGTTGTTCACACGTATTGCTAAGTCATAGACCAGTCTATCTTAAGACTTTGCTCTGGTGATTTTCTTTTTTGATTTTGATCTAACATCATAGCATGGAACTTGACTCTCTTTCATGAATTATCTTGAGTAGTTTTTCTTGCAGATTCTAAGGGCTTGACTTTCAGAAGTGTTTGGCTTCTTCAGATTTTAATACTGCATGCCCACCATTATAACTTGGATCTACTCAAGAAACACATCAATTACACATTTCTCCATGTATAATCATATCTTTCCATCATACTGTTAAGTCAAACAGTAAGCCAAGTTATGTACAGGTAGTCCTTGCTTACTGACCACTTGTTCAGCAACCATTCAAAGTTATGACGGTGCTGAACAAGACTTACAACTGGCCCTTGAAGTTATGGCTGTTGCAGCATCCCCGCAATCACAATTCGGGTGCTTGGCAACCAGTGCACATTTATAACAGTTGCAGCATCCCACAGTCACATGATTGCCATTTGCGACCTTCACAGCCAGCTTCCAACAAGCAAAGTCAATGGGGAAGCTGATAGGAAGTCGCATTCATGTGATGTCGTGCTCAGTGACCTGCAGTGATTTGCTTAACCACCACAGCCAGAACTGATGAACTGATGTCATAAGTTGGGCATGGTCACACAACCTGTCACTTTACAACTGTGTTGCTTAGTGATGGAGTTGCTGATCCCAACTACAGTCAGTTAAGGGAGGACTACTTGTATTACAAAAGGATGCATGGGCTAAATTTCCACTGATAAAGTCCAACTGAAAAAGTGTTAGGTAACATCACAACACATTGCATGGTTTCCAGTGCAAGTCAATGAAACTCAGTTTTTAGGAATACCAAGCACATGCAAACTGGATGTTTTGTGACTGGTTCCAGAGATCAAATATTGTTTTTCATTCTGTTCAATAAGCAGTGCTAATCTGCTTTTAAAACTTTAACACATTAACAGTTTCTTATGTTGACATCTCAAATTATGAATTAAGTTAAAGTACTGATTATGTTTTGTTTTTGTTTTCCATTTCCATCTTTTGGCATACTTTGTTCTTTGAGAACTCTAGGTTTACCAGAAGGAAAAAATTGTAACCCCTCAGTGATGTTATTTAGGGTTTTTTAGAAATATACAATCTTTGAGCAACCAAAAGGTTACTAGTCTTTGGAAACAAACTGCATGTATAATTCCTAAATTAGTCTGATCAATTCCACATTATTGGAATCACTTTTATTTGCCAGAATCTCTTTACTTACATTGGCTTCACACATTAGACTAATCCATGATTTGTTTTAACTGTGGTTTGAGTGGTTATTATAGTGGTCTGTAACAAACATAATATTTATAAGCCACAGTAAATTAGATTCATGCCTCACATTAAAATCCAAACCAAGCAAAATATATTGCTTAAATGCAATGCTGAACACTGTTAGTGAATAGACCTTAACTCACTTAGATTGGAAAACATGCTTAGACAACCTCAGAAATGACAATGCACTTTTGTTTCCAAGGTTTAGGCTAATTCTCCAGGTTGAGAATTAGAAAAGGAACTATGTGTTTTCTTTGATACTTGAAAAGCCCCCTTTGGAGCTTTTGCACAGCTGTGGGAGTTTTGTAGCTAGAACTTGGATAAACAGCAGAAAAATATTATTGAGTGTATTGATATTAGAAAAAACAAATCCCCAATGCTATCTGTACAAATTCTAATATAAAAATCAACTACTATAGTTTCCTCAAAAATAACACAGCATGACCCTAAACATCCAAACAAAGTGACAAAATGAATGTCCCCTAAATGGCAGGTATTACCTGCATATCCATTTAGAATTAAAATAAACTACTGTATTCCAAATAGTAATCTTCTGGCCCTTTTCAAGACCCCACAAGCATAATTTCAACCATTTTGTGAGTGGCAAAAAAGTGATTCCCCACTTACCCACGGACACATTTACTACATACGACGTTCCTAGATGCAAAGTGGTTGCCATGGAGACAAGTTAATTAACAACCGCTTCTTGCTTTATCACCACATAGTACTATTTTAAAATGGGAGGGGGGCGGTTAATATTCATGTAATGCGCACCCCACAGCACGATCCTGTCATTTGTGAAGGTTTTTCTCTCCCCTGCTTAATGCTGCGTTATACACTCGTCCCTCCCACGCTGGCGTGCATCTTGACCATTTATTTATTAAAACGAGGAATTGTCAGGGTGTGGGAACAGAATAGGAGCCTGCTGCACATCGGATTCGAAACAATACCTGGCAGTTCGACTATTCCGAAACTAGAATAAAAAGCATGGGTTTGGCGCAGGTCGAAGGCCTTTAGAGCTAAGCGACTACCTCCCCCGCCGGGTTGCTTTGTCCCAATACAGCCCCTTTTCCTTCGCCGTCCAGGTCAGTTCCCGATGCAGCACGTGCAGCGCCGCGCCGCCGCCCTTCCTCGCTCCCGGCCCTCCCCTCCGCCGATTCGCCCTTTCCCACCGCCCCGCCCTTTCTGCGTTCTAGCAAGCGCCAGAGCGCGCTTCTCGCGTAGAACGGCTTCCCAGCCGCCCCCTGAGCTGCTGCGGAGGAGGAGGAGGAGGAGGGAAACGGGAGCGAGTCCGTACGTGGTTGGCCCCCGGAGCTCGGTTTTTCGATAACGCCAAGCAGGAGCGCTGCGCCTGGGAGACGAGCTTGGCGCCTTTCCGGACGGCTGCTGCGGGGAAGCGCGCTTGCAACAGGCAGCCAGCCGCTTGGTCAGCTCCACCTCGGCCAAGATGATCGGTGTTAACAGCATCAACAGCAGCGGCAGCGCTGGCCGCCTCCGGGCGCGCTCCATGTGCTCGGTGCGTTACGGGCGCAACTGCCGCGGCGTGGAGACCTTCTGCTACGGCTGGCCGCAGCGCTCGCGGACCCTCAAACCCGTCCTCTACACAGATCTGGTAGTCAACCGCCTGCAGAGCCGCCGAAAGAAAAAGCCGGTAAGATGCAAGGGAGAGGGCTGTGGTGCTGCAGGTTTCCGGCGGCGCTCTGACGTTACCTTCTCTTGCGGAGAAAGGTGGACGTCTTAGGACAAGAGGGCGGTAGGCCGCTCTGGGCTGGGGTTATGAGCAAAGCCTTCCTCGCCACTTGGTATTAGACTTCTTTCCAGCAATGCCCTGGCGAGTTGGGCTCGGCTGCGCTTTTGCTGGGTCACAAAGGGAGATTCTCCCAAGGGGGCTCAAAGCTGGTTGTACATTTGCAGGCTCTTCGGTGCACGAAATGCACACGGCCCGAATCTTTGCCCATTAATTACCGCGGGCCAGTGTGCACAGAATGGCAGCTTTTCTCACGGCTCTCCTCCTCCATCATTGTCGGTAGTCTGGTAGGGTGCGTACTCTGTGTGTGTGTCGTCCGGCAGCAGATACAGCCCTATACAGCTCCCGTCAAGATTCGTAGCAGCGAGTATTATTTCTGAGGTCTATTTATTCAGAGCACTTAATGAGTAGATGGCAGCGCCTAGCTTATCAAAAAAAGTTAAGTAGACCAGACCTCATTAATACTTGGAGGGGAGATCAACAGTGAATCCCAGGGCCTAGGTTAGACTGGGAAGTCCAAAAAAAGAAAAAAAAAGTCCTGAAAGAAAGCAGTGTCAACTACTTCCATGAAGAAAATTACACAGCTGACATTTAATTTTTTTTAAAACAATCATATGGTCACCTCACCAGGACATGCAGTTGCAGTACTTTGTGTAATGGATTGTTGTACATTTCTCTGATACAGATTATGACTTAAATCAACCCAAAATCAGATTTAAAAACATTATTTAAAGAAATTGCCATTTTATAAATTACACATTTCCTGAAAAATTCCAGCATTCTAAATTGGTTACTAAAGAACAATTTAAAAACATCTTTTAATTGGTAATGCTAAGTCATATGCTTGGAAACATCCCAATATATACTGCAACTCACATGTATGCTACAGTGAACACAATCTCCCCATCCTTTTGTTCTACACAATGTTGGTAACTTGAAAGAGTGATGACTAAAATGAATAGATTTCAGTTTCACACTTCTGGGCAGATGCAAAGACAGACAAGGGTCACAACTGAATATATAAAGGTATCCTGTATGTATTTTGGATTGAGAGAGCGTATGGTAGCAAAGAAAGACATTAGCTGATTTTTTTCTTCCATGGTAACTAATTCATGGGGACCATAATGCTGTCTTAAGAAAAAAAATATATGAGCAGTGAATTCTGCATTCTTTCTCTCTCTGGCTGGGACTGCATAAAGATTTGGATGTGCTCTACTGAATTCAACCACTCTAGTGAGTGGACTCTACTGGGTTCAACCAGCCACTCAGAAAAAGAGAGCACATCCAAATCTTTATGCAGTCCCAGCCAGAGAAAGAAAGAATGCAGAATTCACTGCTTATATATTTTTTTTCTTAAGACAGCATTATGGTGTCCTCTGCATATACCTGTCAGGCCACCCAAAAAGAGACTACACAGTTGAATAGTTAGCAGTGGCAGGTGCTCCTCCAAGAAGAGTGTTATCCCCAAAGGCGGGGGGGGGGGGCATCTCACAAGTCAATGGAGTCTTCAAGTCAGGGGAGAGAGCAGGTGATTTCTTGTCAAGCAAGAATAATAATTATTTGCCCAGTTCCGTTTGCCAGTTGGAGAAAAAGGGTGAGGAACTCTATAATATACAGAGGAGGTAGATAGGCCTTTCCATGACTAAACTTCTATTCTGTACCACTTAGAGATGAATGAACGGGTGGAGGTGACTGCAGCACTGAGCCAATTCTCCCTGCTCTGGAAGCCTCCTCCAGAGCCAGGAAAAAAAGAGCTCCTGGAGGGCATGTTTCAGGGGCCGGAAAGAGGTCCTTTCCTTATTTCTTTCAAGTTGAGCTGTAAGGGAAGGGAAAACTGTCTACTGTTTTGTCTTTCCTCATATCTTGTCTTCTTTTCTTTCAATAAGCAAGTGGTAATGTTAATATTTTTATTTATTATTCTTAATTGTGCCCTGCCTATATTGAGAACAGAGTTATAGCTCTCAACAGTCTTATGCTTGCTGATTTCATGAAGAAATGCAGCAACATTGGGTTTTACTTTGGTATTGCATTCTTTTCTTAGTTAAGGATTTGGGAGTACTTCTAATCATTATCTGGCTTTTTATTTACAATATGGAATAATTTTTGGTCATGCTAAGGAATAAAAAAACCCTTCAGGGGTGTTGAACTCTGGATCATTCTGGGTGTGAAATAATTGAAGTTTCAGGAGTCCCATCATTCTGCTGAAACTCAGAAACACTTGGCATCCATTGCACCTCGGTAGAACCTGAAGTTACCTGAAATATTCCCCAGTAGTATTTGGCATCTATCACTTCGAATTGGTCCTGAAAATTTATTCAGAGTCAGTGAGTATATTACAATACCTGTAGTAGCACAATATGTAAATAATATCCAATATATTTACCTGACATATTTGTACTAACTGAAGTTTCTGGGTAATGAGGCAGCACCTCATGTAACGCCCTGCAGTGTTGTCTAAGTGAGAATTAAGAGGATATAGCTAAAAGCACATAATCATTTGGGGTGCCTATAATTCCTTCCCCCTCCCACAGATACAAGAGGCTGAAAAGAGGAATAGCAGGGGAGGTAAAGCCTGTCCTTTCCTTTGAAAGAACTGCTTCTTTCTGTCAGTCATTTCTCGTGCTCTGTGAGCGATGGCATAATCACTCTGCAAACTTAGACTTTTTCATATTCTCTGTATCATTAGCAGTTCTTTGCTAACCTATCCATCCCAAATTGAGAGTGATCAGAAATGATGGATAAAGATTTGATTGTGGGCCATCAAGTTGGTGTTGACTATTTATTTATCATATTTATATAGCTGCCCATCTCACCCAAGGTGACTCTGGGCGGCATACAACAATTTAAAAAATAAATACATAAGAACAACTACATATAAAAAACTGTAAAAACACACAGAACAGGAGGGTATAAAACTAATAAGGGAGCCATCGTAAAATCTCCCTGGTCCCTTGGGACCCCTAGGCCTGATCACATAACCAGATCTTGAGGGACTTACGGAATGTTAAAAGACCACATAGATAGATTGTCTCCATGATTATCTGCCCTAATGTGGTCCTTCAAGTCTTCCAGTGGTGGAGCCATTGTCACTATAACAGTCCATCCACCTTGCTGCTTGCCATTGTCTTTTCTTTCCTTCCACCTTTCCCAGCATTAGAGTTTTCTCCAGAGCGCTAGATTTTCACATAATGTGTCTGAAATATGATAATTTGAGCCTGGTCCTTTGTGCTCCAAGGGAAAACTCTGGGTTGATTTGTTTGATGATCCATTTCTTTGTTTTCTTGCCTGTCCACAGTATTCTCAGGAGTGTTCTCCAACACCGAAGTTCAAAAACGTCAGTACTTCTTCTGTCTGCTTCAACTTTCACTTCCATAGAGTATCAAAGGGAATAACATTGCCCACACTATTCTGATCTCTGTAGATATAGATGCATTACAGCATCTGAATATCTTTTCCAGGGCTTTCGTGGCTGCTGTACCAACTTCTAGTCTGTGGCGTATTTCTTGACTGCTTGCTCCTGTTGATGATTGATCCTAAAAGTGTAAAGTGATGCACATTGGTGCCAAAAATCCTAATTACTCATACAAGCTAATGCAATTGGAGCTAACAGATGAGGAAAGAGATCTTGGAGTAATGGTAAACAGCTCAATGAAAGTGTTGACACAGTGTGCATCTGCTATAAAAAAGGCCAACAGCACGTTAGGGATAATAAAATAGAGATACCAATTATTTATGTATTTATTTATTAAATTTATATGCCACCCATCTCCCCCAGAGGGCAACCAATAACATAATGCCCTTATATAAATTAATAACATGACTGTATCTGGAACATTGTGTAGTTCTGCTCGCTGCACCTCAAAAAGGATATGATGGAGCTAGAAAAGGTTCAGAGAAGAGCAACTAAGATGATCAAGGGGCTGGAGCAGTGTCTGTATGAAGAAAGGTTATGACATTTTGGGCTTTTTGGTCTGAAAAGGAGGCAAATGAGGGAACATTATTGAGATGTACAGAATTATGCATGGTGTGGATAAAGTAAACAAGGAGAATTTCCCCTTCCCAAACTGCAGTACTAGAACCAATTTCTGAAGGTCTGACCTTGTTAGCCTGTTGAAGGCTCTGAAAACCTGACTGTTCCTCCAGGCTTTTGGGCCAGGCAGTTAGGTGAGTTCTGTTGAAGTTGGTGATGTGGTTTTGTTTTGGAGGTTATTGTTAATTAGGGCATCATGAGTTTGTACTTTTATTATGGTTTTAATCTTCGTATGTTGCCCAGAATCACTGCTGGGTGGCTCTATAAATTGTATACATAAATAAATAAATAGTCTAAGGGATTAGTAGACCTCCTTGTGCAGTTGGTTGGCCACTATGAGAACAGACTGCTAGACTGGACAGGCCAGGGGTCCCAACCAGCAGAGCACTGTGTACATTCTTACATTCTAAAAGGTAGAAGGTATCTACAACTTCAGTATCTTCATTGACAGTTCTAAGGCTGGTTGTTGAATTTTCTTTATATTTAATTTTAGTCCCATCTTTTCACTATGCTCCTTGACTTTAATTACTAGAGCTTGCAGATCCTTTGCATTTTCATCTATCAGTGGTGTCATCAGCATAACTCAGGTTACTGATGTTTTGATGTTTCTTCCTCCACTTTTAAAACCACACTCATCTTCTTCCAATCCAGCTTCCCTTAATATATATTCAGCATATAGGTTGAATAAATAAGGGGAGAGTATACATCCTTGTCTCACTCCTTTGCCAGTCTGCTTCACCATATTGTGTCCATAAATATGACTTCCTGACCTGGATATAGGTTTCACATGAGGACTACAAGATATTTCTGGGATTCCCATTTTTCTAACCACATTCCACAGCTATGTGGCATAAAGTTACTATACAGGTGAAACTCGAAAAATTAGAATATCGTGCAAATGTTCATTTATGTCAGGAAGGCAACTCAAAAGGTGAAACCAATATATGAGATAGACGCATTACATGCAAAGCGAGATATGTCAAGCCTTACTTTGGTATAATTGTGATGATTATGGCGAACAGCTTATGAAAACCCCAAATTCACAATCTCAGAAAATTAGAATATTACATGACATCAATAACACAAGGATTGGAAATAGAACAATATCGGACCTCTGCAAAGTATAAGCATGCATATGAACTCAGTACTTGATTTGGGCCCCTTTTGCAGCAATGACTGCCGCAATACGGCGTGGCATGGATGCTATCAGCCTGTGGCACTGCTGAGGTGTTATGGAAGACCAGGATGTTTCAATAGTGGCCTTCAGCTCCGCTGCATTGTCCGGTCTCATGTCCCTCCTCTTTCTCTTGGCAATGCCCCATAGATTCTCTATGGGGTCAGGTCAGGCGAGTTTGCTGGCCAATCAAGCACAGTAATCCCATGGTCACTGAACCAGGTTTTGGTACTTTTGGCAGTGTGGGCAGGTGCCAGGTCCTGCTGGAAAATGAAGTCAGGATCCCCATAAAGCTCGTCTGCGGAAGGAAGCATGAAGTGCTCCAAAATCTCCTGGTAGACGGCTGCATTGACCCTGGACTTAATGAAGCACAGTGGACCAACACCAGCAGATGACATGGCTCCCCAAATCAACACAGACTGTGGAAACTTCACACTGGCTTCAAGCATCGTGCATTGTGTGCCTCTCCATTCTTCCTCCAGACTCTGGGTCCTTGGTTCCCAAATGAGATGCAAAAGTTGCTCTCATCAGAAAAGAGGACTTTGGACCCCTGGGCAACAGACCAGTTCTTTTTTTCTGTAGCCCAGGTAAGACGCTTCTGACGTCATTTGTTGTTTAGGAGCGGCCTGACAAGAGGAATACAACATTTGAAGCCCATGTCCAGGATCCGTCTGTGTGTGGTGGCTCTTGATGCACTAACTCCAGCCTCAGTCCACTCCTTGTGAAAGTCCCCAACATTTTTGAATGGCCTTTTCCTGACAATCCTCTCCAGGCTGCGGTCATCCCTGCTGCTTGTGCACCTTTTTCTACCACACTTTTCCCTTCCACATAACCTTCTATTGATGTGCTTTGATACAGCACTTTGGGAACATCCAACTTCTTTTGCAATTATCTTTTGGGGCTTTCCCTCCTTATGGAGGGTGTCAATGATGGTTTTCTGCACAACTGTCAGGTCAGCAGTCTTTCCCATGCTTGTGATTCCTACTGAACCAGCCTGAGCGACCATTTAAAGGCTCAGGAACCCTTTGGAGGTGTTATGGATTCATTGGCTGATTAGAGCGGGACACTTTGAGCCTAGAATATTGAACCTTTGCACACTATTCTAATTTTCTGAGATTGTGAATTTGGGGTTTTCATAAGCTGTACGCCATAATCATCACAATTATACCAAAGTAAGGCTTGACATATCTCGCTCTGCATGTAATGCGTCTATCTCATATATTGGTTTCACCTTTTGAGTTGCCTTCCTGACATAAATGAACATTTGCACGATATTCTAATTTTTCGAGTTTCACCTGTACTCATAAAGTCAAGGAAATGGATTAATGAATGGCAAATCTATATGGGGAGAAAGAGTTTCTTCTTTTTCAATAGAATACTTTATCCTGCTTTCATACAGAAGTTGTTAGATGTAAGTTTGTATCTCTATAAGCTGCTTGCTAAGTCAGAGTAATTTTCTTTAGCCCATTATATGTGTTTTCGAGATATACTCATTGTATCAGAGATTTGGAAGGAACCCAAGGGGTCATCAAGTCGAACCCCCTGCACACTGCAGGATTCACTACACTATCCCCAATAGATGACTATCCAGCCTCTTTTTGAAAACCTCCAGTAAAGTGGGGGGTGGGGGAGGAGACCACTCCATACAATAATCTGTTTCACTGATTGACAGTTCTTACTGTCAAGAAATTCTTCCTAATGTCTAATCTGTATCTACATATTTGAGGTTTAATCCTAATAGTTCTAGTCTTACTCTCTGGAGCAAGTGAGAATAAGTCCACACTTTTACACTGTGAGAGCCCTTCATATATTTGAAAACAGCTATCATGTCCCCTCTCAACCTTCTCTTCTGCAAGCTAAACATACCTAGATCTTTAAACTGTTCCTTGTAGGACTTGGTTTCCAGTCCTTTTACCATCTTGGTAGCCTTTCTCTGGAGTAGCTCCAGTTTATCACTGTCTTTTTTAAACTGGGGTGTACAGAGTTGAACATAGTACTTCAAGATTATTCCATTATTTATAGAATTCAAAATGTGTTGCATGGTTTGGAAAAAGTCATTTTTGATAATACTAACAAATTGTATGTTCTTTCACATGAGATGAATTCTCTTACAAGTTCCTCTTGTCATAATAGCAATACTTCACTTTCTGGTGTAATTTTTCTCATAACCCAAACTCATTGAAGTGAAAAAAAAAATGAAGCCTTAGTGTTTGCAAACAGGGCAACTTCTCTTATTTTGATCAGCGACTCTTTTCTCTGGGTAAAAGATGCATCCACTGAAATTTTTCTTCAAGGTTTAAAATATGTTAGGGAAAGGATTAATTAAAAGTACAGTGGTACCTCTACTTACGAACTTAATCCGTTCCGTGACTCTGATTGCAAGTCGAGTTGGTTGCAAGTCGAGGTAAATTTTCCCATAAGGTTCAATGTAAATACGGTTAATCCGTTCCGCCCTCCGAATTTGGTCGCACCCTGAAGCAAATTTTCCCATAAGGTTCAATGTAATTACCATTAATCCGTTCTGGCGTCCGTGGACCATGCGTCAGGCGGCAAAGCGCCCGTGCGCCGCGTGTCAGGGGCAGAAAAGCGCGCGCTGCGTGGCGGGGCGGCAAAACGCCTGCGCACCGCGCATCAGGGGTGGAAAAGCGCCCACGTGCCGTGCGTCAGGGGCATGGCGGGGCGGCAAAATGCCTGGGTGCCGCACAGCGGGGCAGAAAAACGCCCGCGGACCATGTGTCAGGGGCAGAAAAATGGCCGCAGACCACGTGTCAGGATGGAAAAATGGCCGCAGACCATGTGTCAGGGTGGAAAAATGGCCGTACCTTGAGGTGGAGTTCACACATCGAGGTAAATTTTTGGGGCCGGAGCTGGTCGTATCTCGAAAATTTCGTAAGTAGGGGCGTTCATAAGTAAAGGTACCATTGTACAGGGTCTGTGGATGGTCCACCTTTGTATGAAATTAATATCAAAAGTGTGTTCATTTCATCTGTGAAATTTAACTATTCATTTTTGGGGCAGGGATGAAGCTTTCAGAGAAATTGCTTAAACATGTTCTAGTGAAAAATTAAAACTAAAATACAAGGAAGATTCATGTCTTCTGAATCTAAGAGAACAATCGTCTTGGCTCCTTTTGTCTTTGCCAATTCTATAGATCAAGGAAATTTAAATATCCCTGTTCAGGACTGACCTAAACTACCAGATCCAAACAACCTATTGTTTAACAAGAAAATTTATGCTCAGATAAATTAAGAGTCAGTTATTCCTCTGGCTGGCCACAATTATTTCTGTAGAAGGGAAGAATCAACTGTTGTGTGAGTCAGTGAAACAATTATGCCTTAATATCTTTCCTCTCTCAAGTTGTCAGGGTCAAAAAAATATTTAAAAGCACTATAGAATTTTGTCAGTCATAGAGCATTATATCCCTATAGAATCAATACCATCACTAAAGATGTGGTGGCATTTTCTGGATTAAAAAGGAATGAAAACAGTATTAGATATTAGGCATCTCAAGAATCTCCTGAAGACAGCGAGAAAACAAATATCCTTAATATATTTTCTGTTTTATTTCCTGAATGAATTTCACACAGATATATTTCCATATACCATCCACAATAAGTATATAGGTAGTCCCCACTTAACAACCACAATAGGGACTGGAAAATTGGTCATTAAGCAGGGTGGTCATTAAGTGAGTCACCACATGACTGGACCCAATTTTATGACCATTTTATGATGGTCGTTAAGCAAATCACTATGATCATTAAGCAAATCATGTGGTTATTAATCAAATCACATGGTTGTTAAGTGAATCCAGCTTCCCCAATGGACGTTTTTGCCAGAATTCACTTAACCATGTGACCATCGTAAAAAAGGTTGCAAATTGCAATCACATGATCATGCCAGGTGTGATGGTTTGTGACAGTCTTAAGTGCAAGTACAGGTCATAAAGCACTTTTTCCAAGGCCATTGTAACTTTGAACTGTCGTTAAACGAATGGTTGTTAAGCGAGGACTACCTGTATTCTGTTCTCCCAGTACTGGCCAAATCCAAACATCTAAAGGGTCACTGATCATCATCCCTAACCTTGTTGTTGCTTAGCATCAGTACATCACACTGATGAACTTCTAATCTGGCTTTTGTGGCTAGAATATGTACAAATAGTTAACTAATCTATTTCTAGAAGAAATTCATTTTTGTCTAGATATGGATAACTTCATGATTGATATTCTTTCATTATTATTATTATTATTAGCCTGCTTACAGGAGAAAGTGCTCATGAGTTGCCATTGACAAAGCCAAGGAATTCATCTTTGTTCCTCAGCATTTCTAAGATTGTGACATCAGTACTTCTCTAGTTCCTGAACCAGGGCTCTGTAATCTCTTCAGTATTTTCTGTTTCAGTTTCACATACCCACTACATTAAAGTAAAATAAAAGATTGAAGTCCTTCTGTCTTTGAGGGAGTGAATCATCAACAAACATCTTGTCCTAAGTTTTGTTTCCATATGGTATTGGTCAGATGTCTGACAGGACCAGGCAGTATGGGGCTAGAACAGATAGGAAAGTATTTCACAGAAGATTTTTTTTCAGAATTTAAAGCAATTCACTTGAAACCTTTGGTTTTCAAAGACAGCTAAAACATCCAGATTACATCAGGAGGCAGAAGATTATAGTCACAGTGGAATAAAAGTGAGAAGTTCACAACCTTTAGATGGATATACTGAGAGAATAGAGTTCTTCTCTCAAAAGTCTTACAAATTTGTGCACAGGCATGGAATCCCTCTAGTATATCTCTGATTAGTATCACAGATTGTGCTGAATCTTGGTTTATTTAGCAATAGTATGTTGACTAAACCACAGTTGGCTGCTTTCACATGTTTTTCTGGTGTCATATTCCAATGGTACATCATTTTATAAAAGTTCTCTTTTAAATTGTAACATAATGTAAATTTCAGTCCTTTCAACCACATATTTTCCCATTGATCCATCTGTACATTATAGCTAAAGTTTTTAGACCATTTTATCATGCACTCTTTAACTTGTTCTTCTTCTGTCTCAAATCTCAGTAAAATCTTATACATTTTAGCAGTGGCATGTTCATCATTAGCACATAATTCAGTTTCAAATTCTGTCGTATGTTGTTCAGTTCCAAATGTCCTTTTATCTACTTTAAATCTTTCAACTGTACATATAAGAACCGTTGAAAACTAAATACTTCCTCAATCAATTGTTCTTTTGACTTCATCTTATATTCTCCATGTTCCTGTTCTAACAACTCACAGTATGTCAACCATTTCTCTTTGCCTGCTGTTTCGTTTCTATAAAATGCTTCTTGTGCTGAGATCCACAAAGGCATTTTCAGGCACAACCTGGGTTTGTATCTATTCCATATTCTCAACATGGCACTTCTTACATAATGATTTTTAAAATCTACATTAATCTTAACTTTATCGTACCACAAAAAACCATTCCACCCAAATCTCAGGTCATGCTTTTCTAGTTCTAAAATCCTCTTATTTCTCAGTAACACCCATTCTTTTATCCAAACCAATACAGTTTAAAATCCAGCAGTCCCAATCCCCCTTGTTCTGTTGCATCTTGAACAATTTTAAATTCGACTCTTGTTATTTTTTTCCCATGCCATATAAACCTAAATAGATCTTTCTACCATTGCTTAAATGGTACATCAGTTGTTAAAATAGGTATTGTTTGAAACAAAAACATCATTCTAGCTAATACATTAATTTTTATCACAGAAATTCTCCCCAACAATGACAATAGTAATTTTTCCCGTCTTAACATGCCCTTCTTAATTTCATTCCATACCTTAACATAATTATTTTGAAATAACATACAATTCATATTGTTCATGGTAATAGCAGGTATTTTACTTTTTTCTCAATCTGAAAACCAATTTTTGCAATCAGGTCTTTTTGATCTCCCATTTTCATATTTTTTGTCAACATCTTTTTTTATTATTAATTTTGAATACAGCCAATGCACCAAATTCCTTTAACTTTTCCATTAATATCTCTATTCCTTCCATTGGATTTTCCAAAATTAGAACCAAATCATCTACAAATGCCCTTAATTTGTATGCCTCTTTTTAAACCTGCACCTTAGCAATTCTCTTATCTTGTCTTATGTCTCTATTAATACTCTATTCAATACTTTTAGAGATAGAATGAACAAAAGTGGAGATAAAGGGCATCGGCACAGAGTGTGACATTTGATGTCACAGCAGTCTTTACATCTATAAACCCAGAACTAGCAAAAGAATCCATGTCAGCAATACTACACAACACACCCGACCTAACCAAATACACCCAGATCGAAATACCCAGGATCATAGACCTCATCAACCTCTGCCTCATTACCTATTTTCAGTTTGATGGACAAATGTACCAACAAATCAGAGGCACACCTATGGAATCACCACTTGCAGGACTCATAGCAAAGACTATAATGCAACGCCTAGAAACTATAGCACCTCCACGCATACAACCGTAAGTATGAATCCGGTATGTAGATGACACCTTTGTTATAATAAAAAAGGAACAACTAAAGAAGACACATGAAACTATCAACAACATCTTCAAAGGAATAAAATTCATCAGAAAGGAAGAAAACAACAACATGCTACCCTTTCTGGATATCCTCATCAACAGAGGAAACAATAGCAAATTAGAAACTCAAGTCTATTGGAAAACAACCCACACTAACCAAGTACTCCATTACCAAAGTAACAACTCAATGTCCCACAAGAGCAGCTGTGTAAGAACATTATTTAAACAAACACAGATGCACTGCAGCAACCCAGAACAGCAGAAAAAGGAACCATCTATATAACATTTTCCAACAAAATGGATATCCATGCAACTTTATCAAAAAGTGCCTGACCACTCAACCTACTACAACACAACTAACACAAGCTATGAAAAGGATAACACATCAGAAATGTCTGAGAAACTACCAATAGACTATTGCAACCACATGGCATCTCTGTAGCACACAAACCAACTAAAGCTCTCCAAAACATCTTAAGTAAACCAAAAGATCCAGTAGCCGAAGAAGAAAAACAGGAGTCATCTACAGCATACAGTGTCAGGACTGTAACAACCACTATGTAGGACAGACAGGCCTAGCACTGCGCATCCATGAACACCAACTAGCAGTTAGAAGACACGATGAAAACTCCTTAATCTCACAACACATGGACAGACATAACCATAGTTTCAACTGGGAAACTGTCAGCATTTTAGACCAAGCTAAATCCAAAAATGTGAGGGAATTCCTGGAAGCTTGGTATTCAAAAGAGACAATAAAAAGGAAGCAAAAGACCAGAACATCTCCTCACCAGCAATTATCACCCAGATAAGCAGAGATTAACACCAAGATTATTACCAGACATACAATTAAGCAGTAAACAATACCCCAGGGGAACTACCGGTGGGGGGGGGGGGACACTAACACAGGCAGGGCATGCCACTGTATCTAAACAGAGAATAAACTCCACTCCATTTTAGCACTGAAGATGTTACCTAGCTGGGTAATGAAACATTTGCAAGAAAACAACCAAGCTCAGAGAACCCCAAGAACTCCACAGTTCAACCCTGAGCTACAGATATTCCCTTCTGTTGGTACAGAGTGAAATTTCATCAGTGTGTGCATGACACTTAGTTGCACATCTCTGTCCCAGGCCGCCCAAGTGATGTTGTCAGTCTGCTTTCCCAGTGCCTGGAGGCTCCATGGGTCTGGAAGGGGAGGAACCAACTTCAACTCAACCCTGACCAGACTGAATGGGTTTTAGGGCTAGCCATATCTGGTGATTTTCCATCTTTAACTCTGGCTAGGATTACACACATACTTCTTGGGTGCCAGTTGCATCCATTCCTAGTTTAGGAGGCACTGATCACACACACTCATGTCTTTGTCACATCCCAATTGGTTTATCGCAGTGGACTGCCCTTGAAAATTCATCTGATCCAGAATGTGGCAGCATGTGCTGTATTGGGTTCACCACTGTTATGGCCTTGCTGGACTTGTCTTCTGATAAGGATGAGGAAGAGGAGGAAGTAGACCCAGGGGCTGCTAGGGATAATAGTCTTGAAGGGGGTGATTGCAGGAGAATTGAAGCTAATACCTCCACTCTGGCTGAGGTAGATCGAGCAAGCCTCCAGGACTCCCTGCCTGCACCCATTGACAGCCTCTAAGATTCTGAGGTTCACCCACCCAGTCCCAAGCAGAAACGTGCTTTAAAGATATAACAACAGAGGGCTAGGTTCCACAGATCATATAGACTGGCCAAGAACCAGGCTGGCAGGTGAATAATGTACCTCAGCTGTGCATGTGGGTGGTGGCTCAGCGTCGCTTATTTACTGGCCTCTTTCCTTAAGAAAAAACACTGAGAACAACTTTTCAGGTCTCAGCTCTGTTGTGTCTACTTTGTGGTGCCGGGCTTTGAACTCTGGATTCTACCTCACCATGTGTCTTGCCTTTCCCTTTGACTTATAGCTTGTTTATCAGATTCTTGGTCTTGATCTGTACTAGGTTACAGTTGCCATCTTTAACTTTAGATGAAAAGGACTTTTTGCCTCTAAAAGTTCTGCCTATGTTTGCATATCTCTGGACTGTGGCAGGCATCCAGCTTGCTATCTTGCTGGCTAGTAGCCAGCAGTGCCAACACAGAAAAGCCATAGTACACCACATAACACCTCTGCTACATGAGGTGCGTTGGCTCCCAGTAAGCTTTTAGATGCAATACAAAGTGCTAGTTGTCACCTTTAAAGCCCTACATGGCATAGGACCAGATTATTGTGGGACTACCTCTCTCTAATAATGTGGCAGAGTGGGCATGTTGTAGGTCCCCTCAGTGAGGTAATATCACCTGGTAATGCCTAGGAAGTGGGCCTTCTCTATTATGACACCTGTTCTATGGAACAGCCTCCCCCAGGTATACAGACAACCCCAACCTTATGGCATTTCAGAAGGCTGTGAAGACCTGGCTCTTCCTCCACACATTGGGGCCGTGCTGTTAATTCCTGAATCCTGCTAGATGACACTGCTTAATCAATGGGACCCAAAGTGTTCCCACTCTGCCCAATCTCACCAGACAGACAGAGGCAGCTGTAACAGGTGATCTTTCAAGTAACTTGGTCCTAAACCATGAAGGGCTTAGGTTGATTTGTTTGATTATTTATTTGTTTGGGTTTTTTTGGCCGTCCCAGTTCTCTCCAAGTTCAAAAGTGTCAGTACTGTGATATCCTGCTTCTTTAAAGTCCAACTTTTGCTTCTATAGAGTATCACAAGGACCACCATTGCTTGCGTTATTCTGATCTTTGTAGGTACTGACATGTCATGGCATCTGAATATCTTTTCCAAGGCCGTCATGGCTGCCCTACCAAGCATTAATCTGCAGTGTATTTCTTCATTGCTTGTTCTTTTACTGTTACTGTTTAGGATTATGGTTAATCCTAAAAAGCAGGAGCTATTTCTAACTTCAGTATCTTCATTGTTAAGGCTGATTGTTGTACCTGTTGTCATTAGTTTGGTCTTCTTTATTATTTAATTTTAGTCCCCCCCCCTTTTTTTTTATTGTGCTCCTTCATTTTTATCACTACAGCTTGCAGATTCTTTGCATTTTCAGTGTTCCCTCTCTCTAGGGTCAACAGAAAATAGGTAGAAAGGTTGCAATAACACAAGTCAGCTGACATTTTTTTTCCCCCATCTTGATGAAGAGCCACCAAGGAGGATTAATGGGGCCACTGAACTGTTAGAAAATGAGAGTTTAAGCCAGTAAGAATTGGCAAACACAGACTCTTGCCTCCAGTGGGATCATATGTGAATTTTAATTAATGTGGATTAAAACATTTGAAAAGCACCATGGAATGCACAAGAGTGCTTGTAAAAGCCTAGACAAAAGTCCTTGTAGATGTGTACCTGTGCACCATCCTTGAGTGAGATAGGCAGTGACTGAATTTGAAATATAAATAAATAAATAAATAAATACCGCTGTTTTGGCTTTTAAAAGCTTAATGGCAACAAATATGTGGTTGCCCCCTTTGAAGTGGAAAAGACCCCAAATTGCCTTGGCAGAATTGTTGGCTTTTGTATAAATGGCTTTAATTTGCCAAACTTCAGAGCCTGGGAAAATAACATCAAGCTGGAACTTGTTAAATTTTGGAATAGCCATTGGTGTTTGTAGTAACTAAGTCTTCCTGAGAAAACCATAATTTTGGGCTTAGAGTGATTGATTGTACGGGTAGTCCTTGCTTGATGACGCTAACTGGGACCAGAATTTCTGTTATTAAGCAAAATGGCCACTAGGCAAAATATCATGTGACAGCACTGCTTAGTGATGACAGTTCTGGTAGTCCCAGTTGCAGTTGTTAGCCCCCGCCATCATTAGGTGAGGATCTCACACTTCTGCCCTGTGCAAACTGCCAACTCCATCCCACTGCCTCCTCCCAAGCCAGGCCTGGTGAGTTCCCTTTGGCACACGAGGCTCTGCCACCCTGCATCTCCACCCTTTTGGCTATCTTGCGCTCTACTGCCACCTCCTACCCCTGCTGCCCCTGCAGCTGTAGCTGACCTTCACCATCTTCCTCCTCCCGCTGCTGATGAGGTGCACCTGGCTAAGGCAGCTGCTGGCCCTTTGCCAGGCCTTATGCCCTGCCCCCACCTCTCCCACCGCCCCCGGCATCACAGATGACTAGCAACTGCCTCAGTTGGGCACACCTCATCAGTAGCAGGAGGAAGAAAATAGCGAAGGTCAACTGGGGGGCAGCAGAGGTGGCGGAGTGCAAGGCACAAGGTGTTGTGAAGGGTCAGCAGCTGCCCTGGCCGAGTACGCCTTGTCAGTAGTGGAACGAAGAAGATGGTGATGGTCATCTGGGGGCAGCGGGGGTTGCAGGGAGTGGGGGTGCAAGGCAGAGTGCAGGGCAGGAGGGTGGCGGGAAGAGGAGTGCAGGGGCAGGAGCAGTGGAATTCAGGGTGGCTAAAAGGGCAGAGATGGGGAGAGATAGCCAGGTTGGGAGTTGAAGCACAAACTGTCGTCATAAATGCAGGCAGGCTGCCCAGCACCCACATTTTCATCACTTGACCACAGGGGCGCTGCAACTGCCAGAACTTTGAGTCATAATTACCATTCATTCAGTGCTGTCATAACTTTGAGTGGTCGTTAAGCTATAAGCCTTTTCTTCTTACAGAATTCTGCTATGGCCCACAGACTTCTCCTGAGACCCAACTGTGTGTGAGAGAGAGACAATTGATACACCATCAGCATACAGGAGTACTGCCAAATCCCTGTCACTAAATCTAGGAAGGTGGAATTCCTTTTTGGTTAAGGCAGCTGCCACTGAACTAACATGGAACAAGGAAGCTAGAACACTGGATAGTGCAGTTCTTCGGGATCGGAATAGTTATAGATTAGATCTAACTACTAGGCATTTGGAGTGTATTATTAATATGTATGAAAAGGGATACCAAGATGGGCGAATGAATCAGCATTTCCCTTCAGTAACTCTTGTGGTATTAGGCCACATTGAGGGCTTTCCCTCTGTTTAGTTGCTTTATTAGTTTAAAAATCCATGGAAATATTCACATGGAGATGACAAATAGAAGGGGGGAGCTATGAAGTGTGTTGTAGAACTCTTCCCATCTGACAGTTGATATCCTAATTTCCAAGCACTGTTTCTCCTCACACAATGAGCAAGCAACTAGCTTCCAAAATAGAACAGTATGCTTATTCTCAACCTGAAAAAGGCACTCCCAATTTGCTTGAGCAAAAGCTTGGGTTTTTTTTAATTAGTTTTTATAAAAAAAATTCTGAATACTTAACTGATTTCTGATGAGTGGGTAATTACTTAATCTGTCATTAATCCTGCCTTGACTCAAAGGAGCAGATGCGCACATGCATACACACACACAAACACACGTACCTCATAAACTCTGTTTTTTCTTACTGAGTTTTATCCTTTGCACCTGGGAGATTTCTCTGTGGAAGTTTGGAGGCTATTAGCTTTTCATTTCAGATTTTTGGATGAAAAAATGAGAGAACTAAATACATTCAAATATAGCAATAATGGGTAATATTTCTACAGTTCAAATTGCCCACACAGTGACTGGAGAAATTGATGCTTGTAGAAATAATTGACAGGCAGAAACTTCGACCTGGTCCAGTTTTGGCACATACAATATATTTGCAACTGACAAGAAGCAATCATGCAGAATTCTTTCCACTCTATGTCACAGCTTTCTTATATGTTCCCATTGTGTTGGGCAAACACAGAACATAAGAATATCAGTAGTGCCCTCTTGGATCAGACCCCTGGCCTATCTAGTCCAGCAGTCTGTTCTCATTATGGCCAACCAACTGCACAAGGAAGCCCGCTAGTCTCCCAGGAGAAGGCCTTTAGAGGCAGTTACACTGCCATCAAGGCTAATAATACTTTTTGTCTGTCCTGAATTTTCCAGGATACACTTTCATTGGGTGACTTCAAGTTCAAGAAGATTCCAGATGCCCACTGGATGATTCCAGATGTCCAGTGGAGGCAAGGATTTTTTTTTCCATCTCAAAAGTGTCAACCGCACATTTGCAGGCTTCCCACCCTCTCATTCCCTCTCTATGACACAGCTCTCTCAATCCTCTTTCATACCAAAGAACAACAATTTGCAGATTTGGGGGAGAAGAGGAAGCAACCTTACTGCTAACTTGAAGCCAGGAGCCAGATCCTAGCAATGACGCAATATCCCATGTCTACTCAGGATTTAGCCACATTGAAGGAGTTTCTAGACAATAAGCTAAAGAAAGGTTTATTGGCCTTTTAAACCGCCAGTGTCTATATCCGTATTTTTCACCCCTAGGGAGATAATTCTTTTAGAACAGTGGATGACTGTAGACTCCTGAATAGTGTACAGGTGGTCCTCGATCTACAACCATTTGTTCAGTGACCATTCAAAGCTACGGTGGGTATGACAGGTCCTTGGAGTTCCGGCCACCCAGCATCCTCATGGTCACTTGATTGTGATCTGGGTGCTTGACAACGGGCTCACATTTATGACCAGTTGCAGTCCCCCTCAATCATATGATTGCCATTTGCAGCCTTCCCTGCTGGCTTCCCCAGAAAGTCAATGGAGAAGCCAACAGGGAAAGTTGCAAGTCACTGAGTTAAGTCTCCCCCACCTGCACACCCATTCCCAACCACTTGTGCACCCTCTTGTACCCTGACCTGTGCCGTGCCTCTCGCATACCCCCTCACACCCTGAAAGAGGGTGATGAATGCCTTTTGAATTGCTTAATCTGTCTCAGTCTTCTCCAGATTCATAAATGAAATATTTTCTGATATTTTGGATAAATATGTAGTGGTATACTTTGATGACCTACTGATTTCTTTTGGAAGACCCCTCTTTGCACGGGACTTGTGTTAAGACTGTCTTAAAGCAACTCCACAAACACTTTTTGCTAGGGTGGAAAAATGCGCAAAGTCTGTACTCTCATGGTAAGCACCTAGAAATAAGAAGAATGACCAGTGTTTTCTGGGCTTTACAAATTTTACCGAAGGTTCTTCCCTAATTTTTCAACGCACATAAGACCACTTTCTCAGTTTTACAGAAAGGACATATGTTCAAATGGTCTACTCAAGACCAAGCACTTTTTCAGGACTTGAAAATCCTTTTCCCAGTCCCTGCTCAGACATCCAGACCTCTCTCATCAGATACAAGATTAAGAACTGTTCTCCAGGCATTGAAGGCAGGGGGTGGTGGAATGGCGAGGGAGAACTCTTGTTTTCTGCATTTTATTTCAAATTTCCACATTGTTTCTTCCAGCTGAAAGATTATGACATTTTTAATAAAAAGTTGTTTATTATAAAAGCAGTGCTCCAGCAGTGGAGATATTTCTTGGTGGGAGCAATCCATCCAGTGAAAGAATGCACTGATCATTAGAATTTGGACCAACTGCAGAAAGCATAATCAATCTCTCAGGCCTCATCAGATTAGGCGGGCACAATTTTTCTCTTGTTTCAATTTTTATATTCCTGGCTCAGAGAACAAACTCCTAGAAGCACTGCCACTTTGAGAGATAAATCAATATCATAAGAAATAAACAAAATCAAACTTTTTTAAAGAAAAGTAACCCAAAAGATATAATTTACAAAAATAAAGCAGTGCTTTCCACAGAGCAGAGACTAGCAATGCTAGTCTACTATCTAATGAACAAGACTTTCAGCTGGTAAGAAATTAATACAGAGAAGATGAATCTTCTGGAAACAGACTGAAGTTATGCAGGACTTCCTATTTGCATAAGAAATAGAAATAAGGGAAAATAAGGCTTATAGCACATTCACGCAACAAAATAAATCAGAGGTCTACCACAGATTCCTGGCTAAAAACATCTACCTATTTCTCTTTTTTTAAAATAATTTTTATTAAAGAAGTTTTTTACAAAATTAAAAGGTAAAGTTGAAACAATATAGGAAATCAAGTAAGAAAGAAAGATAAAGAAAAAGGTGTTAAAAACAATAGAAAGCAAAGAGAAAGAAAAAGAAAACAAAAAAGAAGCAACTCCCGATCTTCTTTACAACAGATATACAGTGGTACCTCTACTTACGAACTTAATCCGTTCCATGACTCTGGTCACAAGTTGAGTTGGTCGCAAGTCAAGGTAAATTTTCCCATAAGGTTCAATGTAAATAAGGTTAATCTGTTCCGCCCTCCGAATTTGGTCGCACCACGAGGCAAATATCCCCATAAGGTTCAGTGTAAATACGGCTAACCCGCCCTCCGAATTTGGTCGCAAGTCGAGGCACTTTTCCCCCATAAGGTTCAATGTAAATACATACGGTTAAACAGTTCTGAAACATATGCATTTTATTTTTAAACCACAAAAACATGAAAAAAAGCACAGTATGAAGAGGGAGCACGGGGTGGGGAGGCAGTTATTGTTTGGAGGGAGAGTCCCCCTCCAAAAGGACATCGGGGAGATCTCCTTCAGGGGTTTCCTCTCTTCTTTGCCTCTTAGCTGCAGGCTCAGTTCTGGGGAAAAACCTGTCTAAAGTCAGTTTTTTCCTGCGCTGCATAACCCTCCGGAAATGAGAGAACACGTCGTTCATCATGTTCAATGCTCTGGTTGTCACAGTTCTGTTGGGGTGGTGCTTCTCAATGAAATCCTGGCACTCATTCCATTTCCGCATGATGGATTTTATCGCATCACTGCTCACCTCCTCCCCCTCCTCCTCTTCCTCAGTGGAATGCTCCTCTGAAGCTGAGCAAATTCTTCTGTGGTCAGCTCCTCCTTATGGTCCTCAACAAGCTCCTCTGTGTCTGCATCATCCACAACCAGACCCACGCTCTTGCCCATGGACACAATCTCCTCCACTACCTCTGCATCAGACCCTTCAAACTCACGTTCAGCGACACATTCTGGCCACAGTTTCCTCCAGGCTGAGTTTAAGGTCCGGCAGGTGACATCTCCCCAGGCTTTCTCAATGAGGCTGATGCAGTGGAGGACATTGAAATGTTTCTTCCAAAACTCTTTCAGAGTCAAGGATGTTTCCTCAGTGACATTGAAACACCTGGTGAAGAGCACCTTTGTGTAGAGCTTCTTAAAGTTGCAGATCACTTGCTGGTCCATGGACTGCAGAAGAGGTATCATGTTGGGGGGGAGGAACTTCACCTTTATGAAATCATACTCGGTGTCCATGTCATCCACCAAGGCTGGAGGGTGTGCCGGGGCATTGTCCATCAGGAGAAGGCACCTTTCAGGCAGCTGGTTGTCAGATAGGTATTTTTTAATGCAGGGTGCGAACACCTCGTGCAGCCATTCCATGAACAACTGCCTTGTGACCCATGCTCTCGCATTGGCCCTCCACATGACAGGCAGTCTGGCCTTGTTCACATTGTGTTCCCTGAATGCACGAGGGGTCTGGGAATGGTACATGAGCAGCGGCTTAATCTTCAGGTCGCCGCTTGCGTTCGCACACAGCAAAAGGGTCAATCTGTCCTTCATGGGCTTGTGCCCTGGCAGTGCCTTTTCCTCCTGCGTGATGTAGGTTCTGTTTGGCATCTTCTTCCAGAAGAGCCCTGTCTTGTCACAGTTGAACACTTGCTGAGCGACGTATCCTTCCGCCTTCATGAAGTCCTCAAAGTCTTTCTGGTAGGCTTCTGCAGCAGCCTTGTCAGAACTGGAAGCCTCACCATGTCTTGCCACACTGTGGATGCCACTTCTCTTTTGGAATTTCTCAAACCAGCCTCTGCTGGCTTTAAATTCCTCACTTGCTGTGCTGGTAGAGGGGTTTTCCCGCAGTAAATCACTGTGCAGCTTCCTGGCTTTTTCACAGATGATAGCTTCACTCACGCTATCACCTGCCAGCTGTTTCTCATTCAGCCACACCAACAACAGCTTTTCCACCTCTTCCACCACTTGTGTCCTCTTCCTCGTTAAGATTGTCACTCCTTTTGCCACATCAGCTCCTCTGATGGCATCTTTATTCTTCAGAATAGTGAGATGGTCGACTTCGCCATCTTGTACTCTGAGGCCAGATCAGTCACACGAATACCACGATCGTGCTTTTCTATAATGTCCTTCTTAAGTTCGATCGTCACTTTTTTCTTCAAAGCCTTATTCTTGCCAAGCCTGCTCTGCATTTTCTTTGGAGCCATCCTGACAAGCACACCAAACACCTTCCAAAACCTTCCAAAACACCACAAAACACACCACAAGCTCGCCGAATGTCTCCTTGCTACCACGATCTCGCCCACAGGAAGCCGCGACCGCGTGGCAGCAGGGAAAATGGCTGCAGATCCGGTTCGTAAGTCGAGGCAAGTTAGTAAGTAAAGGTAAATTTTTGGTGCCGGAGCTGGTCATATCTCGAAATTTTCGTATGTAGGGGCATTCGTAAGTAGAGGTACCACTGTACTTGAAACTGTTTCCCCTCTTCTGTATTATATGACATGCTGCCCTTCTCCCTATATTCAACCCTTATTAATTGGTAAATCCAGAAATCACCAGTTCATTTTTATCCATTTCCGACAAAAAGTCCAGGAAGGATTTCCAGTTTTTTTTTTTTTATAATTCTTGTTCCCTCCCTAATCAAACAAGTCAATTTAGCCATTTCTGCAAGTTCCATTCCTCTGTTGTGGGTATTTCTGTACCCTTCCATCTTTGTGCATATAATACCCTTGCTGCGGTTACCATATACAAAACCAATTGATGAGTATTTTCTAATTGACTATCCATAATTCTTAATAAGAAAAATTCTGAATGTTGATTTTTTAAAACTCTGTGCATTGTCATATGCATTTGTGTCCAGTATTTTTTTGCTTTTTCACAAGTCCACCATGCATGGTAAAATGTCCCTTCACACTTTTTACATTTCCAACAATTAGAAGTATCTTTATACATAATTTCTCTGGTGATATATACCAATACTACATCATTTTATAAAAATTATTGGCAGTAGTAAGTGTCAGAAACCTCGCAATTATTATCCATTGGGCCTAGCTTGCTTGCTTCGGTTCTGCAATTACGGGGGTGGGGGTGGGGAGAGAAATAGAAAAACCATTAGAAGCAGATGCTATGTTATCTAATCTCAAGAATGCCAAGGTTGTATCAGTGTGAGACCAGGAAAAACCAGAAAGAAGGACTATGGGCTAGGAAGGGGGGAGTGAAGGGAAATGGGCTTAAGAAAAGATTGGCGCATGTGGGCTTTTTAGTTTCAGCAATGCTTTGAGGCTGTACACTTCTTAATAAAAGAACTTTACTTTGGACTTACTGAAGTCTCAATGAAAGCATCTTTATTGGGAGCTGAGTAGTGCAGGAACTACTGCTGAAACTCAAAACTGGTTGCATTTCTACCTGAGGCGGAAGCCTAACAAGGAGAACCTACGGCGATAGACTCGAGGCACCGCCGAGCATCAAGATGGAGGAGGAGATCGAGGAATATGGAGCTACTGGCAGAGTGGAGGAAGAGATCGGCAGGCTATCGAGACCCAGGGCTCAGCTGACTCTAGGGGCTGATAAAGAACGGTGACGGGGCCAGGTGTGGAGGCTGTCCCAAGAGTCAGCAAGATACCGAGGCATGTTCTTAGGGAAGGATTCCAAGGAGTGATGGTCCCTGGCCGCGGGTGGAGTAGAGTCCACACAGGTTGATGTCCTAGAGGGGTCCATGAGCCATATGCAAGCTGACGTTACCACCGTTAAAGGCAAATTGCGGGCATTGGGAGAGTTGGTGAGGAGATCGCTGATGATCCGCGATCGAGGTCCTGGTGCTGGGAGCGCCCTTCCCGATATGTATGGAGAGTGTGAAGAGCGTGTAGAAGAAGAGGAGCCAGTTGGTGATGGGGAAGAGGGGCCCCTTTCGATCCAACCAGCTCAACCCCAGGCGGACCCACTGAAATGCTAGGGTCTTATGGTGAATTACGGCAGCGACCCGAAAGAGCTGGTGAGTTTCCTTGTGCACATAACCATCTGCATGGAGAACTGCGGCCAGCTATTCCCAAACGATGCGCAGAGGGTGGCATATGTGTCTTGTGCTCTAGTGGGACCAGCAGCAGAATGGCTAATTGAGATGCACGAGGCTAGAGTGCCAGAGCTTGTTAACCTCAACCAATTCATGTGAGCGCTATGCAGACGATTTGAGGATCCTGGTGCTGGAATAAAAGTGAGAACCACTTTGGAAAACCTAAAGCAGGGTAATCGTTCCGTGTTGGACTATGCCCTGCGGTTCCACAGCCTGGCGGGAAAACTTTGCGATTGGCCCAAGCAGTTTAAGGTGCACTGTTTCCAAAAAGGGTTACGACCAGAGTTGTGGCAGCTGACATACTCCCGAGCAAATCCGCGGGTGGTAGCGGAGTGGATCACCCATGCTGTAATGGTGGAAGCTGACTGGATGGCCGTAAACCCCCATAGCCAAAAGGTTGCCAACGCACTGGGGACCTTATCGCGGAGACCCAGCAGCCAGGGGAAAGAAGGTCGCGAGCAGCGAACTGGCAAGCACAGCTGTTTCAAATGTGGAGAGCTGGGTTATTTCTCAGTGGACTGCCCTAAACCCCCTGCACCATGAGCACCAACCAAGAGCAAGCCTCCAGGGAAGCTGCCAAAAGGTTCCGGCCCCGGGAAGAAAGGGGTCATGGCTGAGGGAGCAGACAAGGAATTCCAACACCCAGTGGTGTTTGAAAAGGGCTCTTCCCAGGAGGAATCCCAGTCGGGAAATGCCAGCCACCTACCCTAAAGCATGCCTGGGGGCAGGTAGGTGAAAAGCGGTGTGATGAGGAAGCCGAGTCGGATGAGGATGATGATGGGTTGAGTGTTATGACAGGGTGAAATTGAGGGCCCTGGGAACTCCCCGCAAAGCACATTTAACGGGCTTAATAGACTCGGGATGCACCCGTTGCTTAATTAATCCAGTTCTAGTGAATGGATTTGGACTGAAGCTGCGGAAATTGAGAACCCCCATTGTGTTTAATCAGCTAGATGGGTCACCTGCTGGCAGGGGGGCAGTGCAGTATCTCACTGAAGAGCTCGAACTGAGAGTGGGGACTCACTGGAAGACTCTGAAATGCCTGGTGGCCCCAATTGTCACTCATCCATTGATTTTGGGACTGTCCTGGCTTAAGCGCTGAAATCCCAAGGTGGACTGGGAAATGGGTAGTCTGGTGTTTAAAGATGGAATTTATACCCCCTCAACCGAAACCCAGGAAGACGCCCAGCTGGTGGCGTTAGGGATGGCGAAATCAAGAACGCCCCAACCCAGCTTAGCTGAGATTCAGGACTTGATCCTGGAGCAGTACCGGGATTTGGTGGCCGTGTTTAGCGAGACAGAGTCCGACCAACTACCCCCACATCGGCCAACGAACTGTGCCATTGAGATTGAACCTGGAGCGAAATTTCCTAAACAGAAAACCTATTCCATGACACCAAAAGAGCTAGCAGCTTTGAGATAGTTCTTGGATAAGAACCTGGCGAGGGGTTTCATCTAGCTGGCAAGATCCTCGAAGTCCAGCCCCCGTGCTATTCAGGGAGAAGAAAGATGGAACCCTGAGACTGTGTACAGACTATCGGGGGTTAAATGCCATTTGCAAGGAGAATAAATACCCCCTTCCACTTACGAAAGACTTGTTGGATCAATTGTCGAAGGGCAAGATTTTTACAAAACTGGACTTAAGGGACGCTTATTTCAGGGTGCGAATCAGGAGGGGGATGAATGGAAGATAGCATTCAGCTGCCCCCTGGGGTGTTTCCAATACCAGGTCATGCTGTTCGGGTTGTTGGGGCCCCTGGGGGTGTTTATACAATTGATAAATGAAGTGTTACATGAATTTTTGTACCGGGGGGGGGAGTTGGTATACTTGGATGATACTTTGATTTACTCTGAAACAATGGAGGAGCACATGACATTGGTGAGACAGGTGTTACAAAAACTGCTTGATGCTCAATTGTATGCCAAACTTTCCAAATGTGAATTTCACAAGAATCAGGTGGACTATTTCGGGTATTGCATTTCACAGAAGGGAAATGAGATGGATCCAGTCGAAGTGCGAGATGTAATAGGGTGGGAAGCACTCAAGACCCGCAGCCAGCTGCAGAGCTTCTTGGGGTTTGCAAATTTCTACTGTCAGTTTATCCCTAACTTTGCCCAAGTCTCTTTGCCTTTAACGGACTTACTGAAAACAAAGGGGAAAGACAAACCCAAAGCACAAAAACCGGGGGTGCCTCTGAATTGGACTGTGAGGCTGCCTTCGATCAGTTGAAAACCCTGTTTACTAAAGAGCCAATTCTCAAACATCCCAATCCCGAGAAACCATTTGTAATTCAAGCCGACGCCTCGGACGGAGCTATTGCAGCGGTTTTGCTGCAAGAAACAGAGGAGGGAAGTCTGAAGCCCTGTGCTTACATCTCTCAGAAATTTACTGAAACTGAAAGGCATTGGTTAGTTTGGGAGAAGGAAGCGTTTACAGTGTGTTGGGCACTTCTAACATGGAGGCATTTTCTAGAATGGTCACCTCATCAATTTGAAGTTTGGACTGATCAAAAGAACTTAGAGGCTTTAAAAGCTCCCAGAAAATTAACCCCCAAAGAAGTGAGGTGGGCTAGTTTTTAGCCACTTCAATTTCGCCTTGAAATATATTCCAGGAGGGAAGAACTTTCTAGCAAATGCCCTCTCCAGGATGCCACAGCATAACAGCCAGTGGGAGGAGGTAGTAGCCCCGGTCATTCCAGACCCTCACTCAGGACTGGTGACTATAACCCGATCTCAGGCCAACCAGCAAAAGAATGAACTAGACGAAAATTTATTAACTAAACTAAATTGTGAGGTTGAGAAAGATGACTGGTTCCAGAAAAACAAAGATTCTTTGATATTTGACAAGGGGGCTTGGTGGCTAGGGGACAAATTGTACGTGCCTGAGGTGGCTTAGAAAGACATTTTGGAGCGTGGCCATGACAGCAAAGCGGTGGGACATTTTGGATTTGTAAAGACTTTGCATTTGCTTAGGAGGCAATTTTGGTGGCCATCAATGAGGAAAGACATAGCAGAGTATGTAGCCACCTGCCCCACATGTGCCATGGCTAAAAACTGCTTGGGGAAACCGATGGGACTACTGCAGCCAGTGGCAGCCCCTGACAGACCCTGGAAACAAATTGCCATGGATTTTGTTGTGGAATTACCTGAAAGCAACAAGAAGACAGTGATTTTGGTAATGACAGACTTGTTTTCAAAACAAGCACATTTTGTTCCCTGCTCATCTATTCCGTCAGCAGCAAAGCTGGCTAAGATGTTTATTCAGCACATCTACCGAGCTCATGGGGTCCCTGATAGGATAATCAGCGATAGGTGGGGCCCAGTTCACCTCAAAGTTTTGGAGAACGTTTGTGAAACTAATTGAGTCAAGCCAAGCTCTGAGTTCAAGTCATCATCTGGAGACGGACGGATCCAGTGAACGTCTGAACTCAGTTGTAGAGCAATATTTAAGATGCTTTGTCAACTACCAGCAAGATAATTGGGCTGAGCTCCTATCATTTGCCTACAACAACTCCATGCACCACAGCACTGGCTTCATCCCATTTAAAGTAGCTATGGTACTTTGTGCCCTTCCCTGAATTACCTGAAAAACCTACTGAAGTAGCATCAGCCGATGAATGGGTTCAACAAATGACAGATCTTTGGCCAATAATTAACACTGCCTTACAAGAAGCTAGCAAGGACTATAAAAAATATGCAGATCGCAAAGGGTCCCCTGAAAAACCATGGAAAGTGGGAGATAAGGTGTACGTCTCCACAAAACACCTCAAATCTACCCAGCCATCAAAGAAATTGGCACCCAGATACTTGGACCTTACCCCTTAGAGGAGGTCATCAACAAAGTCTCTTTCTGACTGAAACTCCCAAAGAACCTTAGACAAGTACATCCTGTATTTCATTGCAACCACCTGAAACCATACAAAGAATCACCTAAATGGCACCCCACCCAACCAACACTTGATCCTATCATGATAGAAGGGGAGCAACACTTCAAAGTCAAAGAAATCCTAGACGCTAGGAAGCACAGAGGAAGATTGCAGTTTTTGGTTCAATGGAAACATTGTCCCAAATCCTACTATGAATGGGTAGAGGAAAAACATGTGAAAACTCCGAAGCTAATTAAGGACTTTTATAAATGTTATCCAGACAAACCTAAGTGAATACGTACGTATGTACGTATGTACATACATACATACATACATACATACATACATACAGCTTAATGTAACTCATTTCAATTGTTCTATATTGTTGTTGTTTTGTTTTACAGGCCTTCACTCCAAGCACCTGAACCAATCCTTTTTCCAGAGGGAGAGCATATCAGAAACCTCGCAATTATTATCCATTGTGCCTAGCTGCTTGCTTCGGTTCTGCCATTACAAGAAGGGGGGGGGGGCAGGGAGGAGAGAAACAGAAGAAGAAACCATTAGAGGCAGATGCTATGTTACCTGTTCTCAGGAATGCCAAGGTCATACCAGCGTGAGACCAGGAAAAACCAGAAAGAAGGACTATGGGCTGGGAAGGGGGGAGTGAAGGGAAAGGGGCTTAAGAAAAGATTGGCATGCACAGGCTTTTTAGTTTCAGCAATGCTTTGAGGCTGTACACTTCTTCTTAATAAAAGAACTTTACTTTGGACTCACTGAAGTCTCAATGAAAGCATCTTTATTGGGAGCTGAATAGTGCAGGTTCTCACAGTAAGAGAGTGGCCTTGGTGAACTGAGTTGGGGAGTCCTGTCTAATCAATTGCAGTGAGATGTGGGGTTAGTGTGTCTGGTCAGAGCCTCCCAGAGGGTGAGTTCTGCTTGGAGCCTGTTTGGTGCCCCGGAAGAGAGAGACAATACTGTGGTTGGTCTGGGGACAATCATAGACTATCTGGAACATTTAATACTTTAAGAGAAAGAACTAATTTGTACTGTCTTCTCCCATGTAAAAGATATGAAACAGCAGATGGGAGATTTTTTCCTCAGCCAGGAGCCTAATGAGAAGAGGCTCATAGCGGGTTGGAGAAGGGAACAAATTGGTTTTTTTGAGGATTTGGGGTAAATTGTTGGAATGTTGTGTCATAGAATACTGGGAAATTAAGTTTGGACTTACCAGACTGGTTGGGTGGCTGTGCCAGAAATAGGCTAGCAGTTGAAAGCAGGGGTGAGTGTTGTAATTAGGGGTTGTTTGGTGAGTGCTGGTTGTAGAATCTGAGGTTGTGAGTGTTAATATTAGTTTGTGCTAAGTGGTTCTGTGGTTTGATGGCATTGGAGAATATCAGAATAATTGCAGGTAGCTGGTTGTTGGGGGCCAGCCCCTGTTGGGGAAAAAAGCCAGCATAATCTCAGTTGTGATGGGCCAGGAGAGGTTTAGTATCGGGCAGACTGTTCCAAAATAAGGAAAATCAGCAGCTTGATGTTGATATCTACGTCCAGCCTGGTCATCCCAGAGCAAAGTCTTGGTGGTTGGATTGTTGGTGAACTTGGGCTCTAGTTATTGCTGATTAAAGCCAGATTTGTTCATAATAACACTAGGCTCTTTCATGATTTGGTTGTGTTACAAAGACCTGGTTAGGCAAAGGTAATATTCTTGGAAATCTGCCCATGGGCCCAAGGCCAGGAAGGTGTCATTGATATTTAGGTATAATGTGTTTGTGACCAGGGACACTGTTCCTAAGATAGGAGAATATGAGCCTTGCATATTAAATTAGGGTGAACAAGTTGAACAAGCTGAATATCCTTCTAGGATATGCTGCCCAGTTGGTTCTCTTTCCAGGCTCAATGTCTCTTGCTGATGTTGGAGAACCCATGCCTTCTCATCTGAGTGATAGCCATCTCCATAACCTGGAGGCCAAGTCTGCAAAATCCATGGCGTTCACTGCCTCCATGATGACCATGGGCTAATCCCAGGTAATCTCTGCCCAACACATGCAGGCAATCAACACTAGATCTCATGTTTGCTTAAAAGAAGTTATGTGATGATTTGGATATAAAGGGCACTACATCTAATCCATTGCTGTAGTCAGAGCATTTCCTGGTCCAATTAAAAATAAGTGCTACCTGGGATCTCTGCAGGGCAATACCCATTAGGAGGAGTCACTCCAGGTATCTGATGGATCCAGAGGGTTGCCATTGGGTGCTTTAGGAGTTTTCCAGTATTCTGATAAGCATTTCTGGCAACTGGAGACTACCTGGGCAAAACTGCACATGTGACCTCTTTCTGTCTACTGATTCCAGGTGCCCTTTGATTTACTGAGGTACTCCAGGAGATGAAGCACCAGAAAAAACACCTAGAGCACTATTGGGGAAAGACTAAAAGTGAACCCAAGCCAGTATAGGTACAAGCTCCCATAGCTATGAGAGAGGTGAAAAGTCACTACTTTATTGTGTTGGTGGCTGCTGGCTGGCTACTTTATTTAGGACAGTAAATTCTCTCTTAAGGAAGGATGATTAGGAAGAGTTCCCACTGGGCAGCTGTGATTGGTTTTGCTCAGCAATTTGCTGACAATTCACTCAGATTCATTGAAGCCTGGAGTCCTGGGCAGAGTCTCATGTGATTGGGGTATTGGCTAGCTTTGTTACCTGGTGTTCTTTTTGACCTTGTACTCTGAGGAAGTGAATAGGGTGCTCTTTAATACTTGCCACTTACTGGCTTGAGCCATGACTTCTTGTGCCCAAGATGGGGTTGAAAGAGATCTGATTATCTAGAATCAAGAGGATATTAACACTTCTATTTTGGAGGGGGTGATGTTGGCAGCTTGAAAGAGATGGTGGTACCCCCCCCCCTCCTGAAAAGTCAGTCCTGGACCCAGCAGTGTTTTATAACCATCACCAAGTCTCCAACCTTCTATGTTTAGGGAAAGTTGTTAAGCACGTTGTGTGAATTCAGCTATAGAGCATCCTAGAGGAACTAGATTAGCTGGACTCTTTTCAGCCATGGACATGGGACAGAGACAGCATTGGTTACTCTAGGTGATGGTCCTTGTTAGCACCTTGATGAGGATAGGGTACCCTTCTTGGTCCTATTAGACCCCATGGCAGCTATTGATACTGTCAATTGTGGTATCCTCTTAGTCTGCCTGCAGTAGTTGGTGTTTGGGAGCACTATTCTGCAGAACAGAACAGAACAATCTCATTGGGTGGTTTCTGTCAGTGGTAATGGGGGAGTTTGGCCCAGTGGCCTATCTCCTGTGGGGCCAAAGTATTCAGTCCTCTCCCCTTTACTGTTCAACTTTTATATGAAGGCACTGGGAGAAGTCATCCAGTGCTTTAGGATGTGTTACAATCAGTAGCCATATAGTCAGCTTAATGTTGCAAGATGACATTAACTGTTTGTCTGTCATGGTTCTCTGACAACTCCGGTATTGTTTTTTGGGGTAGCATTGTTCTGAGGGAGTAGCTCAGTGATTTGGGGGTCTTCCTGGACTTGCTATGTTTTTATAACCTTTGCCAAGCTTTGGCTGGTGCCAGCTGAGGACCTGACTACATGGACTCATGCTGTTATCTCCACATGGTTAGACATCTGCAATGCACTTTCTATTGAGCTGTCTTTGAAGACCACTAGGAAACTACAACTGATCCAAAATGCAGCCTTATTGACCATTACTAATTACTATGCTCATTTATTTACATACATCTGCAGGTACATCTTGCATACAGGATTTGTTCTTTTCCATATACCAGCTTTCTCAAGTCTGAAGTCTTTCAAATGTTTTGGACTACAACTTTTATTATTTCCCAGAATTGCAATTAAAAAATTGCAATTGAAAATCTGGAGAATCCTCCTACTTTTTCATATTGATAATATAGAAATATATTCCAGTTAGCCCCTTTTGTGTGAGACTGGGATTTGAACAGTTAAATTGAATGAATCTGCTAAGAGCACCATATGAATCTTTGATAAGCTGGCAGCAAACAGCTGTCTGTCTTGGCAAGATTCAGCCCATTCTTTGGGTTCTTCTGATTGATTGATTATGTGCCAACAAGTCATTTTCGACTCTTAGCAACCACATAGATAGACTTTCTCCATGATGATCTGTCCCTAACCTGGTCTTTTGAGTCTTCCAACGGTACCTTCATCACCATTGTAACTGAGTCCGTCCACCTTGCTGCTGGATATCTTCCTCTTTAGATTCTTCTGGGGAAGAAATATTGAAGGTCCACCCCAATGAAGTGAAGTAGGTGGGAGCCTAACAATGTACCTTCTTGGTTGCTGCCTCCTCACTTGGGAACACTTTCTCTCCTGAGGTTTAGAGTACCCCTAATGTCCTGAGTTTTAGGAAGGCCCTTAAGGCCCGGCTCTTTGGCTATTTGGACGTTAATGATGACAGAGCTGCCTTTAGTTTTTATTTTCTTTTATAGGTCAGTGTGATTTTGTAGTATTATTGTAAATAGCCTTGAGTCCAAGAAAGTAGATGATACAAGTAGTCTTTGCTTAATGACTGTTTGTTTAATGACTGTTTGAAATTACAGCAGCCTTGGAAAGGATGCTTTATGGCCCATGAAGCATTTCCAGATGTCGTAAAACATTGCACTGCCACCCCCCCCCCATGGTCACATAGCTACATTTTGGGTGCTTGGCAACTGGCTCTGATTTACGACCAGTTGCCAAGCGCCCCGCAATCATGTGATCGCCATTTTCAATCTTCTCTGCTGGCTTCCCCATTGGAAGCCGTCAGGGAAGGTTGCAAGAGGAGATGCAGTGGTGGGCAGTTTTGGAGCTCAGATCTTCAGGATTTGAGGTCCCTGCCTTCACACTGCTGCGAGGTTTCCCCTCCCCTTTCAGCGGTGTGAAGGCAGGGACCTGAAATCCTGGAGATTTGATATTCATGACTGCCCAGTGCTGAAGGTGGAGGGGAAACCTCCCAGCGCTGGGCAGTTACAGAGTTCAGGAATTGAGCTCCATGACTGCCCAACACTGGGGGGCTTCTCCTCCCCTTTCAGCACTGGGGAGTCATGGACCTCAAATCTTCAGGTGCTCCATTCATTGCTGAGAGAGGGGAGGAGAAAGAAAAAGCGAAAGAGCTTGTCTGCTGAAGGATTTCAGCTCTGCATAGAGCTGAAATCCTTCAGCAGACAGCTCTTTCACTCCGTCCACTTAATAACCTAGGAGATCGCTTAATAACCACAATCGGGAGTGCCCAGATTGCAGTTGTTGAGCAAAGCAGTCACGTGGGCGTCTTATTTAATGTCTGCTTTGCTCAACGACTGAGATTCCAGTCCCGGTTGTGGTCGTTAGGCAAGGACTACCTGTATATAAAACCTTATATAAATAAAATCAGGGCTGTGGTGATCAAATGAGAAGCAGCATCTTAGCAGAAGAGTTTGTGGTTATGAAGGTACTTAGGAGGCTCTTGCTTTCCTATTTTTTCCCCTACTGTTTGAAAAATAAAATGAAAATCCAAGTGACGTAATTGGGCCTTGGATTCTGTTCGACCCATCCATTGGGGAGGGAGGGGGTATGAAAATTTTAAAAGTCAATTGGAATACCTGGAGCCTGCTTATTTTTGCAGCGCTACTCTAGGCAGTTATCTTTGTACCTGGAGTAGGGAGACAGTTAATCCTCTGTTCCATAACTGACTAAGGTTGAATAGTAGGAGAATTGGTTTAATCCAGAACTAACAAGACCTCTTTGACCCCACTGTTGACCAGTTTGGCAAGTTCACATGACCCACTAATCAGCAAAGTATGTTGTATGAGAAAGGCTGTTGTGTGTTGCTTATTAAAGAGAGGAGCCACTCCAATCTTTTGTCTGGACCCTAAAAAAAACTGGAGCTAATCCAGAGTAAAGAATTCATGAAGCTTCTGCCAGTTAACTTTGCTGAATGACTAGGACTACAGAAATCCAGAGAATCACTAGATAGCAATGTGGAACTAAATCTAAATCAGATCTGGTAGGCCCAGAGCAGGGGTCCCCACACTCTTCAGCTTATCAGGTCCTTCATGGAGTTTTAGATTGTTCATCTATCCCCAAACATTTATTATATGAAAATAATTTAATAAATACTACTTTAACTAATAGTAAATCATGATAATAATAATAGACATTGCAATACCTGGAGACAGCAGAATAGAAGAGAAAGAACTGGAGGAAATCACAAAATATAAAGACCTGCAAATAGAAGTAGAATGACTATGGCAAAAGAAAGCAAAGATAGTACCAATAGTAATAGGCGCCTTAGGTGCAGTCCCCAAACACCTAGAGCACCACTTGACCATCGGCATTGACAAAATCACCATCAGTCAATTGCAAAAGGCAGCTTTACTTGGAACAGCTTATATCCAGTGACGATACCTTTAACACCATCAAGCAACAACATTTGCCTATCCCGGGTCCTTAGAAAGGACTCGATAGGTGGATAAAAATGCCAGATCCGGCCTAAACATCTGGCTGACCGCAACCAACAACAACAACAACAACAACAATAATGACAACTCAAGGGCACTCTCCCTGGTGGCTGACCATCCAACCCTGGGTAACACTATCTCACTGCTACCCACTTCACTTTCAGGACTAGCAACTGATGTGGAGCTCTACAGAGACCCCAAAAGATTAATTGACCCCAATTGACCTTCCATCATTTATCAACCACCTATTGACCACCAGACAATTACTGACCCCCTTTTGACCCCCAGATATTTATCAACCACTTCGATAGCCCCATCAATTCTTTGGGGAACCCTGCCTTAGAGTAATTCAAATTCTAGCATTATAGGAACATGGTGAGAAAAATAACATTTACTGTATCCATTGTACTAGAAACACTGTAGTTATATAACTCCTAATAACATAAATAATCTTATTTCTTTTACCTCTGCAGGCTGTATATAGTTCTATCAAGAATGAAAAGCTACAATGGGCCATGTGAGTACCCCTATTTAATGCCTATAGTAAAAACTGCATTCCTTTTCTTAGAATGTTTTAGTCTTGCCTTTTCCTTTGAGCTTTCTACTGGTTTATTTTCAGCATAAATCCAGGATGCCTCACAATGAAAATAAAATGTGCTGCTCTCTGCTTTACATCTTGTTGTAGACCCCTGCTCCAGTTGGATGTAATTGCGGAGTGGATCATAATTCCTTTGAACAAATCAGGTGGTTTATTAAGAATTTTTAATATCTATCATTCATATTTCCCTCTTGATAAAAGCCCTATCCATACAGCCTCTTTGATGCAACGTGAAGACATCCCTTTTTCTCATTGTCAGCCTATTGTTAAGGCAATCTAAAGATGGCTTTCAGTGTTCAGGTGCGGGAGTGAAGTTTTCCATGTTTTGCCGGCCCAAGATATTCCATGTAGACAATCTAGGACACATGGAGGAGATTGCTTGGGATGATGCAGAGAAGGTGAGCAATCTCTTCAGCTTCAGTTGGTCTGATAGGTCTGCTGCAAGACTGCCACTGTCCCTCCATTTGCTGCCTCTCTTTCTGTTCTGCTATGCTGTTTTGGCTGCAAGGGAGGCTGGAATCCCCAGCTTCCACAGCCACCTTGTGGGTTTATTTTCCTTCTGGTGAGTTGACCAATCAATCTAAAGTGATCACTGCCTCTGCTACTCAACCCAGAGTACCCAACAGATGGATACTGCATATACACTTCTTCTACTCTTGTATACCAGTTCTGTTCATGTGACATTGTGGTACAGGGAGTCCGGAGAGGCCCCATGAACATTCATGTAGAGACTGCATCTAGGTTCCACAGATTTGGGTAACCAGTACATTGCATTCAAGTGAGATAAATCCTTTGTTGCCAATTAGTGGTTGTTAGATTAGTAGGTCAACACTCCTTTGGGGGAAAAAAAATTGATTGGACAGAGCACCCAGGCTATACAAACACTGTCCTGGCACACATTCTGTATAGTGATTGGTGGTGGCTGAAACTTTTGTGTCTCAGCCAAGAAAACCACCAATGGTTTCCCATATATTTCCCAGATTGACCCCGAACCTGCTGGCTTTTCACAAGGCCCTGAAGATGTGGTTTTGCCAACGGGCTTGAGTCATGGGAGTGTGGTGGAGCCAGTGCAGTGGCTGTACTGATTGTTTTGATGAGTGGCATATTGGGCTGTTAGTTTAAGTATTTGATGATTTTTTTTAGTGTGTGTGTGTGTTTGTGTGTAGTTTTTAAATTATTGTATTCTTTTTTGTTTTTAGATTTGTTTTAATTATTTCTAAGCCACTCAGAGTCATATATATATAAGATGGGCAGCTATATAAATTTCAATAACTAAATAGTTAAATAAAGAAATGCAGTCCATTGGTACAGACAGTGGCCCAGGAGGGTCTTATTCCAGATGCATGGTAAAGGGTGGGCAACAGGAGTCCATCCCACCTCCAGGACAGGAGGAAAGCACAGCAAAAGTGACTGCTGTGTGCGGATGAGCCCATTGAAAGCTGAATTGTCTAGTGTAAGGGACTTTGTCAAGAGTTCAATATAAGATGGGTAGATAAGGAATTGAAAAAGTTTAGTGAAGAGTTTGATTTGTCTTAATGGCACTGTATTTACATGTATGTGTAAATCTTCCTGTTTAGATTTAGGAAGAGTTTCCAAATATTGTGTCTCATTGAGTCTGGGAAGTTTTCCAAGATCAGCATGGGAAGTAATTTTCCTGTGTATTTCTTGTGGAGATGTGAGAATTTCTGATGAAGTAAAGAATGTTCAAAAAGGCAGACTGGGATTTCATTAGAAGAGCATGTGCAGATTATATTAGACTTTAAATTTCCAAAGAAATTTTCACAACACTTGATATGTGATAAAGTTATTGCAGCTAATCAGACTATAACTACAAAAAAGGCAAGAGAAGCACAATATATTCCAGCAGCAAACTATATTCAGCTAAGGTTCATGTGCAGTTACTGTTCAGTGCCCAGCTGGGGACTTACATTTCCTTTACGCCTCTTGAAAGGGTCCAGTCTAAATTACTAAGGAAATTCCAGGTAGCGCCTTGCATTCCAAATGCAGTATTAAGGAGGGAGGCAGGGCTGTCTAAAGTCAAAACAGGTATGTAGATTTGCATCATAGCATACTGATTGAAGTTACTGGGGTTTTTTTTGATGTACTCGTGATATACTCTTGTTACATGCATACTTTTCAAGTTTCTTCTCCAGCACAGCTGTTTAAGTCCTGCTGTTAACTTATCCTATAAGCAGTACTTAGACATAAGTAAAGCATTTGGTAAAGTTGACCATAGCCTCCTTTTTGATAAAATGGAACAGTGAAGGATGGATGGTCCCCATTACCAGATGGAAGGAAGTATGCAGTGGAGTACCCCAGAGTTTTCTTCTGGCTTTGTGCTCTTCAAAACTTTCATAAGTGACATAGACAGTGGGATAGAAGGGATGCTCATCATAGAAGATGATGAAGTTTGCAGATGACATAAAGGAGGAGGAGGGGGATTGCTAACACATCAGAAGACAGAATCAAGGTTTTAAAGGATCTTGGTAGACTTGAATATTGGGACCATAATATCTCCACTCCAGGCTAACTAAGTGATACTATGGAGGTCCTGTCTTAGTGCCTGGAGGCTGTGGGGGTTTGGATGGGCAACAGCAGCCTTCAGCTTAACCCAAGCAAGACTGAGTGGCTTTGGGTGTTGGGCCCCCCTGTTTCAGGGTCTTTCCCATCTCTTGTTCTGGATGAGGTTTTACTACCCCAGACAGATCCTGGGTGCAATCTGGGGGTCCTTCTGGGCTCACAGCTTCTATTTGAAGAACAGGTTGCGGCCGTGGCCAGGAGGGCCCTTGTACAAGTATGTGTTATGTGCCAGTTGTGCCTGTTTCCTAGACTGGGAGGCTCTGCTGGTGGTCACTCACGCTTTAGTCACCTCCCATTTGGATTACTGTAATGTGCTGTACCTGGAACTGCCCTTGAAGAGTATTCGGAAGCTTCAGCTGGTTCAGAAAGTGGTTGTGTGGGTAGTTATGTGTGCTCCACAATCTGCACGTGTTACATCTCTGCTCTGTGAGCTGCATTGGCAGCCAGCTTGCTTCTGGGTTCAATTCCAGCTGCTGGTAATGACATATAGAGCCCTACATGGAATGGGACTAGGTTACTTGAGGGACTGCCTCTCCCCAATTACATCTATTCATCCCATCAAGTCCAGCAGGAGGGGCACATTGTGGGTCCTGTCAGCCAGGAAGTGTTGTCTGGTGGGACCCAGAAACACATCCTTTTGTGCCATGGCACCCACCCTGCGCAACATCATCACCCCTTGGAGATGAGATTGGCCCCAGCTCTGCTGGCTTTTTGTAAGACCCTAAAGACATGGTTTTGTCAACAAGCATGGGGACATAAGATTGTGGTGGAGCTGGTGCGGTGGCTATACTGATTGTTTTGATGAATGGAATTATGGGCTATGAGTTTTATGTATTTTATGATAATTGTGTGTGTATTGTTTTTAAATTGTTGAATTGTTTTTTTCTGTTTTTATATTTGTTTTAATTATTTATAAGGTGCTCAGAGTCATATATATGAGATGGGCAGCTATATACATTTGAATAATAAATGAACAAACAAATAAATAAATAAAGCAAATTATATTGGAATTAAAAAGAAGTGAAATTCCTTTGAAACTTTGAGATACCACAACTGAAATTTTACCAGATATATCTCTGGATATACTTAGAAAGAAGAGGAAATTGAGATATTTGACAATTGTTCTGCAAGACAAAAATATTACATATAAGTTTTTGTGGATGCAGGCAAAGGTTTAGTTTATTTTGTCAATGATGTTAACAAGTTGCTTGAGTCTGTATCTGTAGCAGAACAAGAGAATGAAGACAGAGATTTGACCCAAGGACAAAAATTAGATCACACACATGGCCGCACCCAGAGCTCCAAGGACCCTGTCTACTTCCTGTGAACTAACATCCCAGATAACATCACAAGACTGTTCCTCAGTCACCTCCATAGGACTTACCCAGCTGTAGCTCCAAGCAAATTTGAATGATTTTATCCCCCAGTTACTGAGAATAGTCCTAATAGCAACCCTGTAGATGCTGCACCGATCCATCCTGACCTAAAAGGGACTGGATCACCCTGAACAGGGCTGCTAGCCAATACTTGAATGCAATAAGAGTGGAGTAAAAAGCCTTTTTTGCCACCCTTATCACCACAAGGTGATAACAGAGTCTCTCTGCAAAGACAGTCTGCTCTAGAAAGTAGTTGCTGGGTAACAGACAACTTTGGATGTGCAGTTAAAGATCATGAAATAGCAGTGTAATATATCAGGAAAGGCTATGACCCTGCCCAGCAGGACAATTTGGCTAGGTGGTCTTCCTCAGCCAGTCCATTCAATAGGAAAAGGTCCTGTTGGTGCTGTAATCATAAAAGAGTCTCCCATAATAACTTTCGTATTCCCTTTATTATCTTGTGTAAAGCAGAAGGGGGATGCTGGCATCTGGAGGCTATGGGTGAAATTTAGAGTGTATAGATCTACCATTGATTTCAACCCTGACATTAAGTCCCTGCCCCCCCCCCAAAATAACGAATGCATTGGAGCATTGGGAGATGAGATTCTTCATAAATCCTGCTAATTTCTCCCATACTTCTTTATCCATGTCTTTGTAAGGGAGGAATATGAGCAGGGAGGAACCATGAGCAGCAAGGACAGACCTCCTAAGGACATTTGCAGGGCATTGCATCGTTTTCTAGATTTTCATTTCCTTAGAGTCTTTTAATGTGGCTTTATATTAATATACTCACTTCCCTGCTTAGCCTACCCTGTCTTTTCTCTGGTACAGCTTTTAATGTGAAGGTTTTGTATCTAAGCAATTTTGGGTCCTCTGTTAACCAAGTTTGTTAGAGAAATATTATATCATAGTTAGAGATAAAGGTGATGAAATTTGAGTACAAAATTTTAGAGTTCCAACCAGCTACATTCCACAAGACTATGGTAAGGTGGACCTTAGTAAGTGATTAACAGTTCAGATCACTTCTAGTGTTTGGTTTTATTTTGACAGACATTCATGCAAGGTTTGGCTCCCACAGGGGAAGTGACTCCTGAGAGCCACTCTCATGAGGCTTATCTGTGCCGATTGATCCTCAATTATCTGTGTGTGTTTTTGATAGTCAAATTGTTGCTTATCAGCTGACTGGTATTGATTATGTGAACATGATTTTTGGCATCCTCATCTAGCTCCTGCACTGATTAATTTGCATTTGCTGGAGGATGCAATTGAGGGATTACAAATGGGTGAGATATGGGTGTTAGCAGTATGGTAAGCCTCTTCCTCAAGATTTTTATTTCTGAAGGCCCTGGCAATTAGTGTTTTGTCAAAAGACAAATAGGAAGAAGTCAAGTTAGCCCTGGGAGCCCTTGGTTGGTATTTTGCATATCTTAAGTTACTCAGGACAGTAGAAGCAGCACTCACAGTTTGTTTCTAGAACTTACCCCAACTGTCTTGAACAGTTGGTAAAACCAGATTGATTAGTGGTTTAGCTGTTATGCATGTTGTTGCCAGCATTTCTGTCAGGTCATCCAGTCAGCTTGATCTAAGTCTGGCAAAACACTAAAGGGATTCCAGGGATTCATCTGTAGGTTCCCTTGCTGCAGATAGCACAGTTTGCTTCGGCTTTTTCTTCTCAAGGGCGTGGTTGGCAAGGCAGTCTTGGAGTTATCTCCAAGGGTTTTAAAGTGACAGTCTTCTCTTGGGCAAATTGAATTAAGAGTGGTCTGCCTTCCTCTTACCGAAATACAGTAAGTGTATGGGTAATATTAAAAAGATGTCCAGAAAAGACTTCATTTTAAGTGGCATACCATGGATTGCTTAAATGTCACAGAATTCACTTGCAGTCTCTTCTAGATGGAGGCCATTCAGCTTTCAATAAATCTATCTGTTGCTTTTCACCGTATAATAGCTGACTTATAGACAGAGTAACTGCTTTCTTAGGTCCCCAACATCCTCTGTTTGCTTTTTTGTTAAAGATGTAGGGTGATCTGGTTAGTCTGTAAATAGTATTTGCCATTATCTTGGCTTTCACTTTTTCACCAAATTGGCAATTTGGCACTCTCTGTTCATTTCTTTCCCTCTTGCTAAGTTTGGAGGTGGAGTTTTATAAGTTGTTGGTTTTCAATCTCTGCTTGTAAATTCCACTCCAAGAGATCATATCTATCTGGATGGCAAAGGAGTTGTAGTACTTACAGAAGATGGCTGCTTGTTAAAAATCTGTCAATTTTCTGCTATTTTATAGGTTTGGATGAAAGCAGTGTTGCAGGCTGTGTATGCTGTCTCTTCTTCCTTTTCCCCATGTTGCAGATTTTCAGAAGATCTTGTAATGTGTAATACTGAATACCTGTTGGGCTTAATTTACAAATTATTAATGACTCAGTATCTGAAGAGGTCGAAGTTTACATAGTCAAATGGATGCAGAACTTGAATAGACTACTGCAATGCGCTCTACATGGGCCTACCCTTGAAGAGTATCCAGAAGCTACAGCTGGTCCAGAATGCAGCCGTGAGGGCTATTTTTGGAGCCCCAAGAAGGACCCACATAACACCATTGCTCCACGAGCTGCATTGGGTACCAGTTTGCTTCCAGGTCCAATTCAAGGTGTTAGTTATCACCTTTAAAGCCCTACATGGCATGGGACCAGGTTACCTGAGGGACCGCCTGTTCCCCATGACTTCAACCCATCCCACCCAATCACACAGAGAGAGCATGCTCCAGACCCCCTCAGTAAAAGAGCTCCGACTAGCGGGGTCCAGAAGGTAGGCCTTCTCTGCTGTAGCCCCCCGCCCTTTGGAATATCTTGCCCCCAGCAGTGAGATTGGCCCCCTCACTCCTGGCCTTCCAGAGGGATTTGAAGACCTGGCTCTGTCACTTGGCCTGGGGTGGGGAGGGAAGACATCAAGTGCGGGGATGGCTAGCCTCTTAGAGCCCTAGCGTCTGCATCTCTGAACCTTCAGCCTCTTGGACTCTTTCTTTTTTAGTAATGTTTTGTACAGGTTTTAGGTTTTATGTAATTGTATATGTATTTATTGCTTTAATGAGCTATGAGCCACCCAGAGTTCCCCATTAGCAGGGGATGGGTGGGGGATATATTTAATAATAAATACAATACAATACAATACAATACAATACAATACAATACAGTAGTAGAGAATCAGAATTTCAAGGAAAGAAAAATATTAAATTGACTCTAAATATTATACTCAGAGAAAATTGGTGTAAGATATTTTATAATTAGTATATTACCCCAGTCCTGATTGCTAATATGGAAAACTTTTTTTCTAAAAAAAAAAAATTTGTTAAAATGTAACAAATAGGTTGGATCATTTTTCTATATGTGATGGCAGTGCTATAAAATCCAACAGTTCTGAAAAATAGAGGACTAGAGTTAGTCCTCGCTTAACGACCATTCATTCAGCAACTGTTCAAAATTACAATGGCTCTGAAAACATAGGCTTATGACTCATGCCTGAAGATATGGCTGTTGCAGCGCCCCTGCAGTCACCTGATCAAAATTTGGGCACTTGGCAGCCTGCCCATACTTACAACTGCAGGGGTGCTGCAATCCCCCTACCCACCTATCTCCCCCCCCATCTATGCCCTTTTGGCCACCCCGCACAGTGGCACTTGGCAGCAGTGCTGGGGCTGGGGCAGAACCAGTGACCCGAGGCCTTCAGCGGTCTCAGCCAGCTGCCACTGCCCCCAGGCCTTGACTTCAGCCCCAGCACCGCCGCTGCCACTGAGAAATGCCACCTCATGCCCCACACTGCTGGCCTTTGCCACCTCATGCCATTTCCCAAGCTGCACCGCTCCTTCCTTCCCTGGAGCTGGCATCCCATCATCCCATCCCTTCCCAAAACCATGTGTCCCACACCTTCTGCAAGCCAAGCCTCTCCTTCCTTCCCTGGAGCCGTCGTCCCATCGTCCCATTCCTTCCTGAAGCCATGCACCCCACACCTGCTGCGAGGCACCAGGTGCGAGCTGGCATCCCATCATCCCATCCCTTCCCAAAACCATGTGTCCCACACCTTCTGCAAGCCAAGCCTCTCCTTCCTTCTCTGAAGCCAGCGTCCCATTCTTGCGAGACCTGGGAAGACCAGAAGGTTCCGAAGGATTGCAAGAATGGGACGCCGGCTTGCAGAAGTTATGTCATTTGCTGATGTTATTGTGCTAACAGTTGCTCAACCCAGAGTTTCCTAAAAACACTGATGGAACATATACAGCCCTGTGGTTCAGTATCAAGCTGCTAAATCAATAAAGAGAAAACTCAGGTGTCAATGTGGAACTTGGCAGAAAATGAAAAGCAACTTGTGTGTTGATTAACCAGCTTTAAAATTATTGGTAAAATGGTCACATGTTTAGGATACTTTTTACAAAAAACAACAAAGATTTATTCAGGAATAATTATTTACTAATCTGGAAATATATAGATTATTAACATTAGTGTGTCAGGAAACTGGAAAGGGCTGATACCCAAGGAAGCAAAGTTAAATGAAAGCCATTAACTAGTTGCACAGTGCTCTTTAACTTGCTTACTACTTTACTCTGTTTATTTTTTAAAAATCATTTCCCTATTTAAGCAAGAAAAGGAGTATATTTTCATACCTTACAGGAAGAATCCTAGTATTCTATTAGTTCTATAATTCTTGTTAATGTAGATGAAATTAAAAGTGATTTTACAGCAAGAGCATTTACTCAAATAATACAAACACATTCAGAACCAGTGAACAACTGAAAATAATTTCTTACAAATTATACCACTACAAGGACAGGATGCTCCTCTGTTACTATTTAGAGCTCTAGTAAGTTAGGCTTCAGGAAGTTCTGTTTGTCTATCCTCCAAGGCTTCCGGATCTCCACCGGTCACTCAGCTTTCTGTGATGACTCAGTCATGTGACTGTTGGGAAATTTCTCTTTAGAGAAGTCTTTAACTTTGGGGGGTACTTGATGGATTCAGTTTCAGGTTCCTGAGTTAGGATTCCTCACAGTTCCTCCTGGGTCTCCCAGAAATAACCCTCTGGAGGAGGAGGAAGCTGAAAGTATTGTATTGTGCCAAACAACTACGAAAATGTTCTAGAATGACCGATCTTGTTATCTACATCAAGGGATATATGACTCAGTCTGTTATATATATGTTCACTTTCATTTTGTCTACTCTTTTGCTTTATTTTAAAGGAGAGAATGATGCATAACCTCTATTATGGGATTATATACACCTTTTTTCCCTAACAGGTGATGTGTTTAACAGAACAATCTATAACATAAAAGAAAGGCTTTTGGAAGTCAATATCTGGTCATTGGATGTCCATTTCTATTACTTTTAACACTGTTTTGAAATTAGATTTTATTTGTTTATATTTATGTTGATTTATCAGTTTGTTGTATGGTTGAAGAGTATGGCAGTATAAAAATATAGTAAACAAAAACACTCTTGTTTTATGTAACATTCTATACTATCATTTTAGGTGACAGTTTTGAGCCAGAAATGATGGACACTTGTGAACCACAGGTAGTCCTCGACTTACAACCACAAATGGAACTGGAACTTCCATCGCTAAACAATGTGGTTGTTAAGTGAGTCATGCCCGTTTTTATGACTTTTTTTGCCACGGTTGTTTTATATTTATTTATTTATTTATTTATTTATTTATTTATTTATCAAATTTGTCACCACGCATCTCGTTAAAAACCAGCTTTGGGCAATTTACAGAGAAGATAAAGTCAATTAAAATACAATATAAAAACAGTTTTAAATAATAAATTCCAAGAATTGATGGAATTGGTGAGTAGCTCAGGGAGTGTCATCAGGGCCCCAGCCACCCCCAGGATTGATTAGAGTTCTTATCACCCCACGCAAGCTGGCAGAGCCAGGTCTTTAGTCCTTTCTGGAAAGCCGGAAGGTAGGGGCCCGCCACACCTCTGGGGGGAGAATATTCCAAGGGGTAGGGGCAACAGCAGAGAAGGCTCTCCTCCTGGGCCCTGCCAGCTGACATTCTCTCTGACAGGGTCTGCAACATGCCCTCTCTGCCTGACTGGGTGGGATGAGTTGATGTGATGGGGGTGAGACAATCCCTCAGGTAACCTGGACCCATGCCATATAGGGCTTTAAAGGTGATAACCAACATCATGAATTGGACCTGGAAGCAAACTGGCACCCAGTGCAGCTCCCGCAGTAAAGGTGTTATACATGCCATCCTTGGGGCACCCAAGATTGTCCGCACGGCCGCATTTTGAATCCGCTATAGCTTTTGGGTACTCTTCAAGGGTTTCCCCATGTAGAGTGCAATAGTTTTAACCAAGAGATGACCAGGGCATGCGTGACTGACCGGAGAGCTTCCTGACCCAAGAAAGGGCATAACTGGTGCACCATACGAAAGTGGGCAAAGGCCCTCCTGGCCACAACTGCCACCTGCTCCTCAGGCAGGAATTGTGAGTCCAGGAGGACTCCCAGATTATGCACCGGGTCTGTCTGGGGCAGTGCAACCCCGTTCAAAACCAAAGATAGTAAATTCTCAGATACATAGGGGCCTCCAATCCACAGCCACTCCATCTTACCAGGGTTCAGCTGAAGCCTGTTGCACCCCATCCAGACCCCCACAGCCTCCAGGCTCCGCAAAAGGGTGGTCATGGCATCATTCAATTCACCCAGGATGGAGATGTATAACTGGGTATCATCTGCATATTGATAATACCTCATCCCATGGTGGCGGATGATCTCACCCAGCAGTTTCATGTAGATGTTAAAAAGGAATGGAGAGAGTACTAAACCCTGTGGCACCCCACAGTGGAGAGGCCATGGGCTGGACCTCTCACTCCCAATCCAACACCGATTGGGATCGACCTTGGAGGAAGGAAGAGAATCATTACAAAACTGTGCTGCCCACTCCGAACTCCCTAAGTCAGCCCAAAAGGATACCATGGTCAATGGTATCGAAAGCCTCTGAGAGGTCAAGAAGAGCAAGGATGGATGCATTACCCCCATCCCACTCCTACCAGAGATTATTCATTAGTGTGACCAATGCCGTTTTAGTCCTGAATCCGGGCCTGAAACCTGACTGAAAAGGGTCCAGATAATCCGTTTCCTCCAGGATACACTGGAGCTGCAATGCCACCACCTTCTCAACCACCTTCCCTAAAATGGGGAGGTGGGGGACTGGACGAAAATTGTCCAATATGGTGGGGTCCAGTAATGGCTTCTTGAGGAGGGCATGCACTAGCACCTCTTTAAAGGGAGCTGGGAACACTCCTTCCCTCAAGGATGAATTCACCATCGCCTGGACCCACCCACATGTCACCTCCTGAGCCTTAACCAGCCAGGAGGGACACAGATCTAGTTGACAAGTGGTGGCATTGACCATCTGGAGGGCCCTTTCCACTTCCTCGGGTTCACAGATAACAGGGTAAGTCCATACCTTGGGCATCTCCATAGACCATGCCCCACACTTGGCATCCAACTGGGACTGGATGTGAGTGATTTTATCCTCCTGATGTCCAGAAAAATCCTCTGAGCAGCCCTGTAAATGGGCCACTGGGCCCAGATTGGGTGATCCTAAACAGGGCCGCTTGGCATTCTGCAGGTGCAATAAGAGTGGAGAAATATTAAGCAAATCACACAGTCATTAAGCGAATCCAGCTTCCCCCATTGACTTTGCTTGTCGAAAGCCCCCTGGGGAGTTCACAAATGGTTATCATGTGACCCCAGGACACTGCAACCATTGTAAATACATGCTAGTTGCCAAGTGCCCAAATGTTGATCACATGACTATGGGAACGTTGCAACGGTTGTAAGTGCAAGGACCGGTCATAAGCCACTTTTTTCAGCGCCATCATAACTTTGAACAGTCATTAAACAAATGGTTGTAAGTTGAGGACTACCCGTACATGTATTACTATTGTCCCCAATATGATAGAGTCCATACTGGTAGATTGCGCTGTTTTGCTCTTTTAAAAACCATAATGGATCCCTTATATTGTTATCTCAGCCATACTACACAAACATGAAACTGTTAAGGAAGGTTGTTCCTTTGGAAGAAGAAACCAAGGAAGGTTGTTCAAATTAATTGGGCTTCAACCTCCAGAAAATCTCAGTGCATTGGACTAGGTTGAGCAGTAAAAAAACATCCTGGAAAAAAGTAATGCCAAATCAAGGAGATTCTGTCTTTACTCATCAGTATGCTGGTGACATCCAGCCTGTTTTTTAATTTTTGGAGTTTTGTGGTTTTTGTTTGTTTCAATCTGAAACAGTTCAATTCAAACTCTCATCTGCATTCTTGGTTTCCAGTACTTCTGGGATTGATAATTCTAATTTGGAAACCTGACAGAGTAACAAATTTTTAGTTATGATGGTAGGTAGACATAGCCTGGTGTGTTTTGTAATCTCTTAAAACTACATGTATGTCCATGAAGTAACAAGACTTGACTTGAGGGAGACTACCTTTTTGTGTGAGGGATATGCAGTACATCATCCCACATTGAAACGTGATCCATAAGAAAAAAGAAGCATTATTAGCTGAGCATGCATGCATGCATGCATGCATGCATGCATTTATTTATTTATTTATTTATTTAGTATGCCGCCCTTCTTCCCCAATGCATGGCTCTGGGCAGCTCACAATTAAAACCAAAAACCCAAGCCATTAAAAAACAATACCATATAAATAATTAAAATTAATTAATCAATTAAAATCCAACAACCCTCTACATAAATACTAAAAAACATTCAAGATGACGGGGGGGCAAGGTCAATTACCCCACAGGCCACTTCCACTGGTGGGAGCCCCCATCCGGCCCCCAGGCCTTCTGGCATAGCCAGGTTTTCATGCCTTTCCTGAAGGTCATGAGAGTGGGGGCACACCACACCTCGGGAGGTAGATTGTTCCACAGAGCGGGGGCCACCACAGGAGGTATTGATGTTAAGGAACTTCACAGCTTCTCTCCTTAACAAATATTCAGTGTAGCATCAGAGTTGAGCAAGACATTTCACTACCCTTTTTATGTGTGTTCTTTTCCTCCCTTCAGGCCAAGTACTAATAATTTTATTCTTTAAAATGAAACAAATTGCACCCCTTGATTCACTGTATTAGATCAGTTTGTAATTTTTTTCTTGTTTTTAATGTGAAAGTTCCAACGTTTCATAATATTTTTAATCCTTTTAAAATTTCTGTGTATTCTTTTGAACAAGAATATGATTCTACTTCAAGAAAACACCTTAGAAATAAAGCTAGAAAGTACTACTCCTTCCACCCCTTCTGCTGATGTTACATTAAAGAATTATCATGCTATGATGCTTGAATGATATCTAGTACTACAAAAGTATTAAAGTGATACAGAAAAAGGGGATATTGTTCCTCTTGCTGTTTAAAAATAATTATCTGTACGTAACCTCTGTAGAATGAAGTCCAGTCAAGATGGCAGTATCAGGTGCCTGTTCTGTCCTGTTGTCTATACATCAACTGCCTGTTTTGTTCATGGCCTTTCCCCCATATAATAACAATCTCCCATCTTACTGAGAAAATCAGAGGTAACCTGGGACTTTGGATTCCAGCCATATATAGTTCCTGTTCCTCAAAAGACACTGCACTAAACAGGTTTCCGATTTGTGCTTCTCAGTCTCCAGTGCTTCAAAGCCTTGGATGAATATTGATGGTATATGTCAAATAGTTGGAAGAGGTGAATCTCTGATGCTTCTTTGCCCCTCTAGAGATGAAGAAGAGCTGCGAAAGTCCCTTTCAGAACTGGCAGACCCCAACTCAAAGTCCATCAAACGCATCAGCAGCTGCAGCAACCCTTTCTTGGACTTCTCACAGGATCCCAGCATTGCTATGTACAAGCACGGTCTTCTGGTGCGCAAGAGCCATGCTGAGCCAGATTGCAAAAAGAGTACGTGTGACAGTAGTAGCATGTGTGTGAGTGGAGGGAGAGGAGCAGGAGGGCATTGGGGGTGCTCACTCTTTCTTGGAGGTTCCAAAAAGGATAATTCCTCTTTGCCAGGCTGAATTATAAAACTTGGAATGCAAGAAAGGAGGGGTTTATTTTACAGGGGTCAGCTTTTAATCCTTTAGTTGCTTCAAGGCAGAATTCCTTCATCTAGGAAATACATTGTGGGCTGTGAAATCTTTTAAGTTTTGCCAAGGCAGTCAGGAAGTTTGAGATTAATTTCAAAAACCTGACAGTAAGGAGGCAATGATTATATATTCCCAGTAGGATTATCTGTTGAAGTTTCCATGAGAATCAGATGAAAAACATACATAGTACAGGAATGACCATTGGCCACTCTAGACAATATTTACATGCATTTCTAATTCCTCTAAACTTAATTAGAAAACATTGTTTCAACTGCCCATCACAAGGCGCTCTGTTTGAAGATTTAGTTCCATATATTTCTCATTCTGTTTTCTTTTAAGTGGTTAAAACTGGTTTACTGATTTCCACATGAAACAAAATTATGCTGCCCTGTGGTAGTTGTAATCACGATAACATAGGTCTTATACACCAGCATAGGATTATTAACAGTTTTAATATTCAGATATTGGATGGTCTTCTATTGACTTAGCAGTTAGTTTTCTTTTTTCCAGATCCTCCAGTCTATCATTTACTTTTTACTTCTTCACCCCCATAGTGGTTGGGGGCCTATGGCCTCCTGGCCACACCTGACCTTTTTTTTTTTTTTTACTACAAATTGTGATGCAAGAAAAGAACAGCAGCCCCTTTCTCAATGAACAGGAATCTAAGTAGGATGCAGCAGCAGACACACGTACAAAGAGAAGGGGGAGAGTGAGACAAAGGAAGCTATAAAGGAAGAAAGGAGAAAGACAGAGAAGAAAATATCATGTTTATCAGACCCATTTCCTGATTTTAGTCTCTCCTCTTCTTGATTTTGGCCACCTCTTTTTCCCTGGCACTTGGGAATGTGGCTTTTCTGACATTGTGCGGCATTCTGTTTCCACAAACATGGTTGATACCTGCACTTCAGGACTGCGACTTAATCTCACATTTCTCTAGGGATAGGAAGAAGACTCTTGAAGCAGGTAGCACTTAGCAGATGTAATATAGGTTAGGAGAATATAAAGCTGGAGCCTTTCCTTAGATGAACAGTGCCACAAATAGTTGCACATATTGGTGTAGATCACAAGGCTATACCATGCCATGGAGTTTCATGAAATTAATATTTCAAGACTATTGCCAAATTCCCCTTCATGGATCACTGCCTTGTCGTGGCGAAGGGGCTTGCGTAACTCAGTGAAGCCATGAGCTATACCGTGCAGGGCCACCCAAGACGGACAGGTCATGACAGAGAGTTCTGACAAAATGTGGTCCACTGGAGAAGGAAATGGCAACCCACTCCAGTATCCTTGCCAAGAAAACCCCATGGACAATGTTAAAAGGCTAAAAGATATGATGCCGGAAGATGAGCCCCTCAGGTCGGAAGGTGTCCAATATGCTACTGGGGAAGAGCGGAGGGCATTTCCAAGTAGCTCCAGAAAGAGTGAAGCGGCTGGGCCAAAGCCGAAAGGACGTTCAGCTGTGGATGTATCTGGAAGCGAAAAGAAGGTCCGATGCTGTAAAGAACAATATTGTATAGGTACCTGGAATGTAAGATCTATGAACCAAGGCAAGCTGGATGTGGTCAAACATGAGATGACAAGATTGAACGTCGACATCTTGGGAATCAGCGAACTGAAATGGACGGGAATGGGTGAATTTAATTCGGGTGACCATTATATCTACTACTGTGGGCAAGAAACCCTTAGAAGAAATGGAGTTGCACTCATAGTGAATAAGAGAGTGGGAAAGGCAGTAATGGGGTACAACCTCAAAAACGACAGAATGATCTCAGTGCGTATCCAAGGCAAACCATTCAATATCACAGTCATCCAAGTCTATGCCCCAACCACTGATGCTGAAGAAGCTGAAGTTGACCACTTCTATGAAGACCTACAACACCTTCTAGAACTGGCACCAAAAAAAGATGTCCTTTTCATCATAGGGGATTGGAATGCTAAAGTAGGAAGTCAAGGAGTAATCAGAATAACAGGCAAATTTGGCCTTGGAGTACAAAATGAAGCAGGGCAAAGGCTAATAGAGTTCTGTCAAGAGAACAAGCTAGTCATAGCAAACACTCTTTTCCAACAACACAAGAGACGACTCTACACATGGACATCACCAGATGGTCAATACTGAAACCAGATTGATTATATACTTTGCAGCCAAAGATGGAGAAGCTCTATACAGACAGCAAAAACAAGACCAGGAGCTGACTGTGGCTCAGATCATGAGCTTCTTACTGCAAAATTTAGGCTTAAATTGAAGAATGTAGGGAAAACCACTAGACCACTCAGGTATGACTTAGATCATATTCCTTGTGAGTACACAGTGAAGGTGATGAATAGATTTAGAGGATTAGATTTGGTAGACAGAGTACCTGAAGAACTATGGACGGAGGTCCGTAACATTGTACAGGAGGCAGCAACTAAAACCATCCCAAAGAAAAAGAAATGCAAGAAAGCAAAATGGCTGTCTGATGAGGCTTTACAAATAGCTGTGGAAAGAAGGAATGCGAAAAGCAAGGGTGAAAGGGAAAGATATAAGCAACTGAATGCAGATTTCCAGAGAATAGCCAGGAGAGATAAGAAGGCCTTCTTAAATGAACAATGCAAAGAAATTGAGGAAAACAATAGAATGGGGAAGACTAGAGATCTCTACAAGAAAATTGGAGATATGAAAGGAACGTTTAGTGCAAAGATGGGCATGATAAAGGACAAAAAAAGCAGGGACCTAACAGAAGCAGAAGAGATTAAGAAGAGGTGGCAAGAATACACAGAAGGACTATACAAGAAAGATCTTAATGACCCTGATGTCCACGCTGGTGTGATCACTGACCTTGAGCCAGACATCCTAGAGAGTGAAGTCAAGTGGGCCTTAGGAAGCATTGCTAACAACAAAGCTAGTGGAGATGACAGTATTCCAGCTGAGTTATTTAAAATACTAAAAGATGATGGTGTTAAAGTGCTGCACTCAATATGCCAGCAAGTTTGGAAAACGCAACAGTGGCCACGGGATTGGAAAAGGTCAGTTTACGTTCCAATTCCAAAGAAAGGCAACGCCAAAGAATGCTCAAACTATCGCACAATTGCACTCATTTCACATGCTAGCAAGGTTATGCTCAAAATCCTACAAGCTAGGCTTCAGCAATACATGAACCGAGAACTACCGGATGTACAAGCTGGGTTTCGAAGAGGCAGAGGAACTAGAGATCAAATCGCCAACATTCGCTGGATCATGGAGAAAGCACGAGAGTTCCAGAAAAATATCTACTTCTGCTTCATTGACTATGCAAAAGCCTTTGATTGTGTGGATCACAACAAACTGTGGCAAATTCTTAAAGAGATGGGAATACCAGACCACCTTACCTGTCTCCTGAGAAATCTGTATGCGGGCCAAGAAGCAACAGTTAGAACCGGTCATGGAACAACCGATTGGTTCAAAATAGGGAAAGGTGTACGACAAGGCTGTATACTGTCACCCTGCTTATTTAACCTATATGCAGAGTACATCATGAGAAATGCCAGGCTGGAAGAATCACAAGCCGGAATTAAGATTGCAGGGAGAGTCATCAACAACCTCAGATATGCGGACGATACCACCCTAATGGCAGAAAGTGAAGAAGAACTAAAGAGCCTCTTGATGAGGGTGAAAGAGGAGAGTGCAAAAGCTGGCTTGAAACTCAACATTAAAAAACTAAGATCATGGCATCTGGACCCATCAATTCCTGGCAAATAGAAGGGGTAGAAATGGAAGCAGTAACAGACTTCATTTATTTGGGCTCCAAGATCACCGCAGATGGAGACTGCAGCCATGAAATTAAAAGACGCTTGCTCCTTGGGAGGAAAGCTATGGCAAGCCTAGATAGCATATTAAAAAGCAGAGACATCACCTTGCCGACAAAGATCCGCATAGTCAAAGCTATGGTTTTTCCAGTAGTAATGTATGGCTGTGAGAGCTGGACCATAAAAAGGCTGAGCGCCGAAGAATTGATGCCTTTGAACTGTGGTGCTGGAGAAGACTCTTGAGAGTCCCCTGGACTGCTAGGAGGTCAAACCAGTCAATCTTAAAGGAAATCAACCCTGATTGCTCATTGGAAGGATCGATAATGAAGCTCAAGCTCAGATCTTTTGGCCACCTAATGCGAAGAGAGATCTCTTTGGAGAAGACCCTGATGCTGGGAAAGATTGAAGGCAAAAGGAGAAGAGGACGGCAGAGGATGAGATGGTTAGATAGCATCACTGAAGCAATGAGCATGAAACTGAGCAAACTCAGGGAGGCAGTGAAGGACAGGAAGGCCTGGCGCAATATGGTTCATGGGGTCACGAAGAGTCGGACACGACTTAACGACTAAACAACAACAATTGCCAAATTATTCTGGACATAACATTATTTGATCAAAACAATAAAAAGAATAGGACAACAACTTTATTTATTTATTTATACAATTTATATGGCCGCCCAACTCACTCACGGTGACTCCAGATGGCTTACAAGAATAAAAATCCAGAACACAATAGCATGCTCTGGTTTCTTCTCAAATCATATCAATCTCCCATGGAGATTGTTAAACATACTAAGGATTCCAACTTTCAAGTTACCTAGAACTCAGAAAAGAATCTTTTTGTGGGATGGGCATAGTCTATGGAGGAAAGTTTTATTGCAGAGTGTTAGTTTTGCATTGAATACAGATAACAACTTAAGGCAGTGCAACATTTTCAGGGAGAGCAGTAGGAGGAAAAGAGTTCTGAAAAGGAAGGGGATAAATGTCATCTACTAAGTGATAGCATTCTCCCATTTACTGGCTGGAAAGGGAGTAGGTTCAAGATGAGAATCCTTTTTTCCTTCAAGTTTATCTGGAATGTGGTATATTCTCTTTTTTTTTTTTTCCTATCTGTTCCACCAAACAGTAAGTACAAAGTCTTAAGCAACTATCTTTTGCAAGTGTCATAGCTCTAGAATACAGTAAGAGTGGACAGGCTGCAGACATATTTTTCCCTGGCACCAAAAAAGACCATTCAGGGCTATTCATATATCAGCAGAATTTATCATGTTTCCCAAGACAGACAGACTGACAGATTTTTTTATCCCACCTTTATTATTTTTATAAATAACTCAAGGCAGCACGCGAACATACCTAATACTCCTTCTTCCTCACAACAACAACCCTGTGAGGTAAGTTGGGCTGAGAGAGAGAGACTGGCCCAAAGTCACCCAGCCAGCTTTCATGCCTAAGGTGGGACTAGAACTCACCGTCTCCTGGTTTTTAGCCTGGTGCCTTAACCACTAGACCAAACTGGCTCTTTTACTGACTTTCTCTTTTGCTTGACAGCTCCAAGAGGAAAACGGGGGTGGAAGACTTTCCATGGGATACTAAAGGGAATGATCTTGTATCTACAGAAGGTATCTTTCCCTCTCCCTCTCCCTCTCCCTCTCCTCCCCCCCCCCCACACTTTCATGTCATAAGGAATGGGATCTCCTTAGTTGTATGCCCAATTACGTATGTTAAAAATCAGGACATACTCAGTTTGCTTAAAATATTTATACATTGCAGTATTTATATACATTTTGCTCTAGAAAACAATGTATAAATTAAAGATAATAAAGCACTTTTCAAATTATACTGTAAAGAAATCTGCTGCTAATCTCTAAAGTAGGCCCCTGTTAAAATGCTGACATACATTCCCGCACGGTATTCTTTCTTTCATTCATTCTTCTATAGTTTGGTTGCATATGACTGAATTGCCATATGCCAGATTTGGAAGATGCAAGCAATGAATTGTGCACTCCAGGATCTTATTCTGCCTATTTTAATCTATGGAATACAGCATTTTCATTTTTAGAAGTCTTGAAACATACTTCCTGTTTCTTTAACATCAAACCCTAACATAAGACTGAGTCTACTGAATCAGGACCCATGCTGCCCCAGGCTTGTGGCAGTGCTGAAACTCAAAACTAATTGCCCTTTATGCACCTCTGCTCCACTAATTTTAAACTCATCCAAATGACTTCCACAGGTTAATTATGCTCTGTGGGAAGAAGTGCTGTTTTTTGTCTGTTCTAAATCTCTTTCTAATCATTTCAAATCATTAGATGACTCTGGATACTGTTTTTAAGAGAGGGAGAAAAACTGTTACTTTCTCCATGCCATGCATGGTTTTATCTACCCAGATTATGAAAGGGAACTTCTTGAGTTCCCTTTTTTGCAGCCTAAATTCCAAAGATTCTAGTATTTTCTCACAAGGAAAATGTCTAGTTGCCCTCTTCTCTGTTTTTTTTTCAGCTCTGTTATATCAATTTTCAAATGTGGCAGCTAGAACTACACACAGGACATGAACTTACTACAGATTTGTATAAGAGAACTACAGCATTGCCAGTTTTATTTTCATTCCTAATGCTCTTTAGAATACAGTTTATCTTTTCATAGCTGTTGCACGCTGATTTAACATCTTATGACCTCTGTGTCTTTTTCCCAGCTCTGATCTTACAGGTTTTTTAATTTAAGTTTTTTGCCCCATGTGCATCACCTACACTTACTCATTTATTATTTGGTTAACTTATTCATCTAGTTTAAGGAGGCCATTCTGGAACTGTAATGGTATGTGGGAGACAGGAGAAAGATCCACAGCCAGGGCATTGGTTGGATAAGAGGTAGCTTAGCCTGCAGAAGGAATGGGGACGTGGTAAATGTCTCAGAAGGGACCCTCCCTAGTTTCTTGGACTGTAAAGGCAAGGGGGGAGAAATGTACTTTCAGACTTGCAAGTTTCTGTTAATGTAACTTTACAATAAAGTAGAGCTAGTACTTCTGGGTGTAATACCTCACAAGGCTGACAGGACCTCTTCATGATCCCCTCAAATTATATCTTGCAATTTGGACTGGCAACTCTGTTGCTAAGTGACATGATCATAAAGCAGAACTGACTTATGATGTCAGTTCTGGCTGTGGTCCTTAAGCGAATTACCACAGGTGGTTAACCACAATGTCACGTGATTGCGACTTGCAATTTCCTGCCACCTTCTCCATTGACGTTGCTTGTTGGAAGCCAGCTGTGAAGGTTGCAAATGGTGATCATGTGACCATGGGATGCTGCAACTGTCATAAATGTGTGCCATTGCCAAATCATGATCACGTGACAATGGAGATGCTGTGATGGCTGCAACCTGAAGGACCGGTTGTAAGTCTCCTTGTTCAACACTGTTGTAACTTCAAATGGTTGCTGAACAAGTGGTTGGTAAGCAAGGACTACCTGTACTGCAGAACACTGGCCTAAGTCAATACCATGGCAGGGAAGATAAGGATAAAAATAGAGTCCATACAGTGAGCTATACTTCATGCCTGAAGATGACCTTACATTCCTTCAATTTTTTAGAATTTTGTAAAGACACATATCTCATTTTAAAAGATAAATATCAAACAAACAAAAGCATGCACATCTTTGAAATGACAGGATATATATATGATTGATATATGCAGCATGTTAGAATGATATGCTTGGTTTGTATGATTTTTTCTTTAAATTCTGAAGTTTCAGAGTGGAGAATTGCTGACACTTTGCCAGTGGGAGGGTTTGCTGGAGATCATGGAAAATAACAGAAAGCAGCAGTAGGACCAATAAGGAAAGAGACGTAACAGACACCTATCTTCTACCTGCATTTCAGGAGGAATATAAACCTGGCCAGGCCCCGGCTGAGGAAGACCTGAAAAATGCCATCAGCATCCATCATTCGCTGGCCACCCAAGCATCAGATTACAACAAGAGACCCAGCGTTTTCTACCTCAGGACAGCCGACTGGAGAGTCTTCCTCTTCCAAGCCCAGTAAGCAGCAGGGCACCTCTAACAGGGAGGGAAAATGGGTTTAGTTGAGAATTTGCTTCTGCTTTTCTCAGATTCTTTAGCCACTGTGTGTACCAGCGCTCCATTTGCTTCAGCAACTTCACCAAACTGACCTAGCCAAATTAATCATTGCTTGCCTTTTTTTTTTATGGCTTGTTATCAAGTTTGTCTTAGGCTACTGAAGAACAGCCTATAGTTTCTAGTAATGTCTCAATCTTGCTGTAGCTCTTCAGGGAATAGTTATGTATTTGCATATTATACTATCCCATGCTATAGCTTATCAGTGAATTACCAGGTTTATGCCAAAAAATTCTTCTCTAAAATGAACTGCTTCTACAGATGGCTTTGCTCTTTGTCTTTGTGGAAACAAGAGCCTATGAATTGTCCAGGAATATCTGGAGTCCCTGCTTTGAATAACATGCTAGACAAACTGTGGCGGAGTCATCCATAGTCTTTTCACAGAAGTAGCTAGTAGCTGTGACTACATTCATTTGTGGTTTAAATTATACTATGGCTTAGCCCTGGTATAATTTACCCCTTACCCTGCCCAAGCCTCTTCCCAAAAGTATTATTTACAAACCACTGGAAAGGGCAGAGAGTGCATTACTGTCTTGGCTCTGACTCTGGCTAAGTAACTATACTTGCTTTGAAAATGCTTCCAATAAGCGTTGCCATTTATGGGAAGTAGACACTTCCCCTTTAAAATAAAGTCTGGATAGATATTCTGGCCCTAGTGATAGGCTCTGGTATAATTGATCCTATCTTGAAAAATTAAGACAGGTTTTGGGGATAATTTTTGCTATCATTGCTATCAGTAATGAGATTTCACTGAAAAATGCTTTATTTATGTAAAAAGAAAGATATAAATGTAGCAGTCCATTTGAAACTACAGAGTTCATCATCTGCTACTCCTTAACACTCCATGATTAGAAATATTTGCACTGAGCCTTGTGTGAGACACGCTGCCATTTTCACCCCCATTTGCCAACATACTGTAAATACTTCTAAATGTGTGGGACTTTTAATAGGCCAGTTGAGATCATTTTGAGATATTAAATGAGGTGCTTAATTTTTGCATATTAGCCCCCGCCTCCCCAGTAAATCCCAGGCCATTGTAACAGTAACATTCACAAACATAACAAAAAAGAATACGGAAACATTTAACATTGTTAAATGCTGTTTCCATGGATTCATAAATAACAGCATGGGATAGCAGTTGGATAGCAGAAGATTCAAAGACCCATCAGATTTTAGAAAACACAAATTCATTCCTGTTACTGAGAAAATCAAACAGAAACCCAGAAGAGGTTTTGGGTAAATAGGAGGATGTTATAGGGAATTAGGATGCCTCCTGCTAGGGCAGCTGAACTGCTGCTGTTTTTTTGAGGCTGAGGGATTTGCATACATTTGCTGCTTCATAAGGATGGATTTCTGTTGTTCACTCTGCAGAAAATTGTGCAGACAATCAGAATATCTGAAATAAACATCACTCATAATGAGAAAATAGAAGATCCCTCCTCAGACTTCTTCCCCATCTCTACCCCCCTCCTCAAATTAGAAGCAGACCCACAGCCAAGCTACCGTGGAGAAGGAAGAGAAGCTACTGTGGAGAAGGAAGTACATCCACTAGATTGCAAATCGTAGTGTAAATCTCCAAGTTCTGGGTTCTTGGAGGGAAGTGAATTTCTGCCTCCCACTATTGGTCTCCATTTCAGACAAGGGAATTTCTCCTTTATGAATGGTACAGCTAACTCCACTGTAGAATATTTTAAACAGAATCACTTCCTCTACATCAGAGCCATAGATACTTCTTTTGGTTCCCATCCAGCTCATTCTCCTTCCTGACTTCCTGAAAGAATGATTTAAAATACTGTAAATTTAAACATACAAAAAGTTATATAAATACTTACAGTAATAGTGAAAGATAAATGAAGACTGAAAAGTTGAAAATGACTGGAAATTGGAAGATAGATAGATAGATAGATAGATAGATAGATAGATAGATAGATAGATAGATAGATAGATAGATAGATATAGATACAGTGGGGCAAAAAAGTATTTAGTCAGCCACCAATTGTGCAAGTTCTCCCACTTAAAAGATGAGAGAGGCCTGTAATTTTCATCATAGGTATACCTCAACTATGAGAGACAAAATGGGGAAAAAAATCCAGAAAATCACATTGTCTGATTTTTAAAGAATTTATTTGCAAATCATGGTGGAAAATAAGTATTTGGTCAATATCAAAAGTTCATCTCAATACTTTGTTATATATCCTTTGTTGGCAATGACAGAGGTCAAACGTTTTCTGTAAGTCTTCACAAGGTTTTCACACACTGTTGCTGGTATTTTGGCCCATTCCTCCATGCAGATCTCCTCTAGAGCAGTGATGTTTTGGGGCTGTCGCTGGGCAACACGGACTTTCAACTCCCTCCAAAGGTTTTCCATGGGTTTGAGATCTGGAGACTGGCTAGGCCACTCCAGGACCTTGAAATGCTTCTTACGAAGCCACTCCTTTATTGCCCGGGCAGTGTGTTTGGGATCATTGTCATGCTGGAAGACCCAGCCACATTTCATCTTCAATGCCCTTGCTGATGGAAGGAGGTGTTCACTCAAAATCTCACGATACATGGCCCCATTCATTCTTTCCTTTACACGTCCTGGTCCCTTTGCAGAAAAACAGCCCCAAAGCATGATGTTTCCACCCCCATGCTTCACAGTAGGTATGGTGTTCTTTGGATGCAACTCAGCATTCTCTCTCCTCCAAACACGACGAGTTGAGTTTAGACCAAAACGTTCTACTTTGGTTTCATCTGACCATATGACATTCTCCCAATCCTCTTCTGGATCATCCAAATGCTCTCTAGCAAACTTCAGACGGGCCCAGACATGTACTGGCTTAAGCAGGGGGACACGTCTGGCACTGCAGGAGTCCCTGGCGGCGTAGTGTGTTACTGATGGTAGCCTTTGTTACTTTGGTCCCAGCTCTCTGCAGGTCATTCACTAGGTCCCCCCGTGTGGTTCTGGGATTTTTGCTCACTGTTCTTGTGATCATTTTGACCCCACGGGGTGAGATCTTGCGTGGAGCCCCAGATCAAGAGAGATTATCAGTGGTCTTGTATGTCTTCCATTTTCTAATTATTGCTCCCACAGTTGATTTCTTCACACCCAGCTGCTTGCCTATTGCAGATTCAGTCTTCCCAGCCTGGTGCAGGTCTACAATTTTGTTTCTGGTGTCCTTCGACAGCTCTTTGGTCTTGGCCATAGTGGAGTTTGGAGTGTGACTGTTTGAGGTTGTGGACAGGTGTCTTTTATACTGATAACAAGGTCAAACAGGTGCCATTACTACAGGTAACGAGTGGAGGACAGAGGAGCCTCTTAAAGAAGTAGTTACAGGTCTGTGAGAGCCAGACATCTTGCTTGTTTGTAGGTGACCAAATACTTATTTTCCACCATGATTTGCAAATAAATTCTTTAAAAATCAGACAATGTGATTTTCTGGATTTTTTCCCCCATTTTGTCTTTCATAGTTGAGGTATACCTATGATGAAAATTACAGGCCTCTCTCATCTTTTTAAGTGGGAGAACTTGCACAATTGGTGGCTGACTAAATACTTTTTTGCCCCACTGTAGATAGATATGAAAATCAGACAAATTAGAGAAAACGATTGAATTAGAAGAGACATTGGATAGAGAATTTTAAAAATTGTTTATTTGTAAACATTCTAACTCTTCATTGCTAAAACAATTCCAGATCAGTCACTTAAAAGGAACTGAATGAAGGACCTAACAGTTAACAGTAACTGAATAAAATCCAGCAGGTCAAATTTTACAGCTGTTTATTAGAAGGATCTGTTAATTGCTTAGGCAGCTCAAAACAGGTAGTATCAGGAAAAGAAGAAGAAACACACAGAGCTAAGCAGTGGTTAGGTTTTGTTTACCACTGAACACAGCCTTCCCCGTTACTTCCTTCCTTTTCTGACTGTTCCAAACAAAAATCATTTTAAAGAAGAAGCACTGCGTCTCTTTCGTATTCCTTAAAATTCCAGGTCTGTGAACAAAAACTGTATAAAGGTCCACATTCAGACCCAGGTCCATTCAGAATGTTACCATTTTTCCCAGATCACTGCAACAGTAGCCAAAGCAACCTTACATCTATTTGGTAGCAACATACTAGCATAAAATATATTGTTTTGCCACCTCTTACTCATATTAGAATATCATGTGAATTTTGATTTCAGTTCTTCCCCTTCATTTAGCAGCATTTTAAACATTTCTAAATTTTATTTTTAAACATGCAGTCTTTAAGAATCACAGTATGCATGGTGGGAGGTTGGGATTGTTTTATGGGTTTCAACAGAGGACTGGAAATTTCTTTTGTGTACATTTGCATGGGGATAAGTTAGTTTTTAAAAAGAAACAATCTTGACAAGCTGTCTTGGTCCATGTATTGCAAAGTACAGTTAGAGAATGATATCTCTTTACTTTTACATCTTATTCCAGGAACACAGAACAAATGCATTCCTGGATCACACGAATTAATGTGGTAGCAGCCATGTTCTCTGCACCACCATTTCCAGCTGCCATTGGGTCCCAAAAAAAATTCACTCGCCCATTACTGCCCAGTTCTACCACAAGACTATCACAGGTAAGTGGGGCATCTTTATTCTTCATACTTTATTGAATCTAGAATTATTGTGAAAGAACTGGAGAACAATTAATAGTGGGATTAAGATAATAAGATTCTGATGCAAAAAGGGTCATAGAAATAATGAAACTTCCAGAATTGAATGAACTGCCTTGAAATTGGCAAGTGGGAGTTGTGTGTCCATGTATCTGTACAAAAATTTAGATTCAGTGAGGATTCTAAAAAAAGCACAGAGCTGAAGAAATTGGTAACACTGCCTCAGAGAGAAAATAGGACAGTGAAGGCAAGTTGTGAATGCCAGTTGGGGCTGATTTCTGTTTGGAGGTGCAACAATAGAGATCAAGAGCAGCATTTTCCTCCATTCTTCCATAGGAAGAGCAACTGAAGAGTCATGAAATCAAATTTAAAGCCATGGCAGCAGAGCTTTTGGAGCATCGTTCCTCCCTTCCTGAGAAGAAGCTGAAAGGCAAGGAGTATGAGGAACTGAAGCAGAAAGAGGAGTATCTGATATTTGAAGTAAGTAGGAGGCGGTAAAGGGACAGATCTGTTTCCAAAGAGAATTTGCTAAGCTGTGTTGGAGATGGTAGCAGAAGGTTAACAGAAAAGAGAGGCAGGGAAGATGTTTCCATTTGAGTAGCCCTTCATCAGGACTGATCTAAGGCCAGCAACACACATACTGGAAGCTGAAACTCAAAACATTTGGAGAGAGCAGTTGGTGGATGCTGCCCTACTGGAACTAATCAAGGTCCCAGTTCCTTCATAAATGCTTGCAGAAGACCCTGAAGGAAAGTATGAAGGCAACAGTTCTCCCATTGTTTGCCCTTCGGCCTACTGCTATTCTGGGGTACTAACTCTACATATGGAGGTGTCCTTTGGTTGCCTTAGAAGGGTAACTTTTGACCATCCAAATTCCCATGAGTCTCAGTATGGCCAAAGTTAGGAGATAATGGAGTTGCAGTCCAACAGTAGCTAGAGAACAGTAGCTACAGATACCCAAGTCTTGGCTCACACCCTGCGTAAATTTATCTAATGCACCTTAAGTCAGTGTTTCTCAACCATAGCAACTTTAAGATTTGTGGACCAACTCCCACAATTCTCCAGCCAGCACTGCCTTAAGTCATCTAACTACCAGTAAACCATATGGGAATTGTTTGTTCTGTTCATTCTACATATAAACACTTTCCTTGGCTTTCATGATCCTGCTGTAGCTGGATTTAGACTAATTAATCAGATTTTAGTCCTGTTGAAAATCAGTGGGTTAATGACATAATTAACTTCATTTTGTTAATTTAAATGGGAATAAAATAAGTCTTTAGGATTCAAAGCAACATCCTTACTATGGAATGAGTTGAGGATACAGATCTGATATCCTCCAGATATTTTGGATTTCAATTCCCCTAATCTAAAATCAGCATGGCCAGTGGTGAGACATTGTGGGAGTTGTATCTAAAATATCCAGAGGGCACCATGTTACCTTCAAAGTCCATGTTGCTTCTAGAACCACATCTCTAGGAATTTTAAACATAATGTCATTTTATTCAGTTCTGAGAAGTTCTGAGATTTTTACTTTCATGTTACTCCTTGCTTTTTCTATAGTCCATAGCTATCATTAAGACATCAGCCAAATGGGCCACCAACCTGTTGCTTCTTGCTTTCTGCAGAAATTACGCTATGGCATTTATGCTACACTAATGCGCACCAAACTGAAGACTGGTTCTGAGGATCTGGCAGCTTTGGAAGTTACCTTATTTGATACAGTGGATGGCACAGAAGACAGCTTCAAGGAGTCCCAGTCCAGCCTTTCCCTGAACCAGGAGCCAGCTGGCACAAGTTCCAAGATGAAACGCAGCCATCAGCAAGCTACTAGTAACCAGCAAAAATCATAAGTGATCCTTCTTTGCAAAGAAAATGGCATTCCTGTCCTAGAAATTTGCAAGTCGTCATTCCTCATGGTCAGGAGTCACACAATAGAAGACATTGTTAATGGGCCCAATTCTGTATCAACTTCACCAGTGGAAAGACCTGTCATGACTGCAGTCCTACTGTATACAGCCTTCCCAGTATTATCAGACTATGGCTTATGGGTGAAAGAACAAAAATCCACAATTAAGTAACAGGACTGCATTCTTAATCAGTGCTTCGCTATATCAACGTTTTCCATCTCTTGCAAAACCAAGAGTAGGGGAGAGGAAGAAAGGAGACTACTTCCCTACCTTTTCTTACATTTTTTGTGATATATTTTACATTTTTAGTACCTGATAATGCTGAATCACACTGGAATAGAAAAAGTAATTTTGACATTGCATAAGATAGACAGTTATTACATTCAGTGAATACGTTTGCGTAGCGTTTTGGGGGCAGAGACTCCTGCTCTTCCTTGCAGATACAGCACTGCACTTTCAGCCTGCAGGGGCAACTTCTTCATGGAAGCCCAATTCTTTCACCACCAGCAGCTCTCCTGGAGTAGCTGAATTATTTTTTCACCAGCATAAGCTGGATCATGACTTATCCTGATAATTGTTCAGCTCTTACAAAACTGGGCAGAGGTTGTATATGCTTCAAGGGGACCAGCACTAACAGGTAAAATCAGGGACAGTGGATACCTCCCAAGTGGCAGCTGGACAATGCCATAATAGGGTAATCCATCAGCACATATTTGTCTAACTGTTCTCTTCCACAGCAGAAAACCATAGGCAGTGGGCCTGCTGGTCTTAGGCCTAATTAGGTTCTGCCCTTCATGAGTAACCAGAACAAAATCTATTGATTATGTAATAGAAAGAAACGTTGGCCGTTCTATCACTTAAGCCTGGTGGGGGCATATTCGGAGGAGAGATGGGGGCATTCCAAACTTCCAGAAGCGTTCCCAATTCCCAAACCATTGGTTGCATAGGTGGTATGGTCATAACGCCTATATAGATAGCCTGGTTCTTTAACTTGTAATTTCAAAAGGCTTTAAGGCATGGCTCAAAGCTTGATCACTGTTATGTATGCAGTGAAAGAAAAAAGGACCCAGCTGATGATCAGGACAGAAGTATAAGCAAGATTAAATTCTGCAGATGTGGAATACCAGGCTACCTATATGATGGGAGTATTGCAGGGTAATACCTGAGAGACAAACACCACTCCCAGAGATCCAGCACTGAATCTCTAAATATGTCAAATTTCTTCTGTTCTAAGCAGACTGTAAAAAAAGCCAATTGTACAGTTTCTTTTTCAGCTACTGAAGTAAACCAGCTCAAGCATCTATAGTGATCCAGTTGTCCCTCAAACTCTTTCTGTATTACAGAAACAGGATAAAGAATGTCATTGTGAGTGCCATAAACCAGGATCAGCAACTTCTGTTGCCTGGTTCATACAGATAACTGATCACCTCAATATAAATGAACCCAAAGCACCATATTTTTCTCAACAGCCTTCTGGGTGTTGGAAGGAAACCTGGCTTAGATGCTGGACTATGCAGATACAAGCATTTGTTCTGAAATGGCCATTAAGGAAAAGCTGCCTAATAAACATCAAAAGTGTGGCAATTCCTGGAAAGAGAATTCCCATTCCTTCTCAAGGTACCAGCAATGTAACCCAGGAATTAGGTCTTTTACAAATAAAAAGATCTGGTTGTTTACTTGTAACTGTGGTCACTTCTGCGTTCACACACACAGCTTCGTCATTACATGGAAGTGTCATCAGGAGCCTTTAACACCAAGGATTTAGTGTTGTTGTTGAAGGCAGCCATTGTCTCCACATATTCCTGTGTGTGATTCTCACCTCCCCCCAGATGATCTTAAAACTGCCACAGATGCCAAGGAGAATTAGCCTCAGCCTGTAAAGGTAAGCATGAGGGGAAAGAGAGAGAGTTATGTGAACATTCAGATAACCAACCTGATACAGAGGGCAATCATGGTCTCTGTACATCACACAAGTGGATAGCACTTGTGTAAAAAAGTTTCCCATATACTACATCTGTTCTGCCTCAAAATTTATGTGGTAGTAATTAACTGAAGATGGCTGGCTGAGACAAGGCTGCAGTTTAAAGGAGAAATCTGTAAGAGGAAGCTGCTGCTCTCATGGAATGTGCTCTGACTCCCATAGGTGATGGTTTCCATGCTAGTTCATGGGAAGATACTATCACCATTGGGAACCATTCTGCAAATTGTTGGGTAATAAGAGGGAGGCTTGTATGGGAGCCAGCTGAGCAGAATCCTTCCTGTCCAGGAAGCTATGTGATCCACATAAAAGGTGAACACTCTTCAGGCATCAAACAAGTGGAGATGTAAATCAAAGATGGGAAGCAAATGTAACAAAAAGATTTTGTTAAATGTAACAAAAAGAAACTGATCTCACCGCAGATAGAAAAGTACTGTTTCGTTGTGACCTAAATCCTTGTGGAACATTAAGTAGAGGGAGGTCTACTTTAGAGGTCCTCTACATGACAAGCTAAAATTGTTGCCGAGTCTTACGTTGAGCAGGCAGTTACGTTGAGCATATCATCCCAATCAAATGGAAGGTCTGGTGTATACTCTGTTGACAGATGTACCAGATGGGAGATGGTGGTTGAGCAAAAACACACCTGATGTTGGAAGACAGGATTTTCATTAGCGTACAAGTTGCAGTTTGTCGTATGCTTTGCTGTTATCAGTCTGCTGATTCAATAAACGATAGTATGCCTTTGCAAAGAAATCAGCAGTTTTTCACTGCTGCCTTCTACTAATAGCGCCAGTATTGAGCAGCTCATGTCTGGCAATTCACAATATGAATGCATGCTGTCACTCCTTGTCCACAGGAGCAGAGTGTCTACACCCAGGATCTACTTTGAGCAGCTTCACAGTGGAGATTTGAAGTGCATGTTGGAAATTGCTGGCACCTTCCTGCACTTTCTATAGGTGCTTTGATGTTCATAAAGAATGTTGCTATGGTTCCTCTGCTGTCTTCAGAAGAGACAATAAAGCTGACATTCTTCCCAAAAGGATAGAACAAACCATTTTGAATATGATGCAACTAAAATGTTTGTTGGGCTTATAAATTGCTCCAATCAGTAGACAATAAAACTAGTCTCAAATTCAAAGCAAGGTGTTCCCAAAATCAAAACATTTTGCAACATATTTAGTATGAAGTATGTGAATAACTCTGGAAATAATTTGTGTTTGGGAATGAACAAATGATTTTCTGAGGAACAAGGCCTCCTTTTGGACCTAGCCCCGTTCCCAAGAGGACAATTTCCAAATCTAGCCATCAGATTCCTGATGTATTTGTGCAGTGATTTTTCTAATTTCTATTTTTTTTAAAAAAATAAACATTTAACTAATTTTCTAATGGCTACACAAGGGCGGGCTTGAGCTGGAATATAAAAAAGGATGCTGCTATTGTATTTTCTATCAAATGAACCAAGGGAGTTGGAACCATCAAGGAATGTGTCTTTCCAAATGCGTCTTCATTCTGCCCTTCTGCTTGAAGAAATAAAAGACTGACCAGATATTGTGGAAGATCTTCAAGGTGAAAAGATGCTGCTTTTATTTGTTTAAATTTATTGGCTGCCCAACTCCAGTGTTGGACCAATCAGATTCACAGGGTCTGAACCTTGGGCAACTAAGTAACTTAGAGGAGATAAATGGGAGCAAGAAAATTCAAGATGATCCCTGTTGGCACTGTCATTTATAACTAAAATGCAAATTTTAAATTAATTAAACTGACATTGCTAGTACTCTTTGATGTAGAACACTCCCAAGCATATGACACAAAAGGAATGCCCATTTGTGGGAAACAAATTCGTTCCACAACTATACAGTTCTAGAACAGCAATCATATGGCTCTAAATTTTGCTATCCATGGGAAGAGCAGGCCACCATACATCCTCCAAGCTCTCCTAAATGAAGAGAAACCTGGATTTAACAAAAGGAAAAGCTACTAAATGCAAAGTTTCTTCAGCCTCACTCCAAGGAGCATTTGATTAATGATGATGCTTACAATTGCAGTGAAAAAGATAAGGAGAGAAGTAGGAACTGCATCTAGGAAACAAGTCTTCAGCTCTGTAAAATTCCTCTGTGGGTATAGAATCCACCTATGTGGTACAATGGGGACTACAACCAATAATAATCTTTCAAATTAAAAACTAAAGTTATAAAAAAGCAGAAAAGAGCCACTGAAAATAAGCAATAAAGAATAGAATAGGATATTGAGCTTTATAATAAATCCACAATACAATTTTAATTTTTTTTTTAATTTATAGATCAAATGGCAGGGAGGGGGGTTAATGGGGGAAAAGAATTCTACAAGGTTCCACAATTAAAATATAACAGGGTGACCATTAATCAGACTAATAATCAAAATGGTAAGTCAGTACAGAGACAATTAAGAGGGAAGCAAGCTACTTCTTTTTAAAGGGGTTATAGTGGCTTTGGAAGGAATAAAGCTAGAGGAGGTAAGAAATGCTAACAGAAAACAGCCTACTAAATGCAGTTAGAATTAAGGTGAGGACAAAGTATTTTCTATGTTAGAAGCCTGGCTGAAGCAGTTTTGTGAAGGGTGAAAAAATACAATAAGAGAGGTAGAAAATTTTTATTCAGCACAGCACATCTCTGATTCTGCATGCAAAATAATGTACAATTATTATTTCCATACATCTTACAAAAGTAATCTGGCTTTACATGTTAATTATTTTTAGTCACATAGAATGTTATTAATACAAGAAACTGGCAATTACCTTCACTATCCTACAATCTTATGTTCATTTCAACCAAATTTTAAAGGCACTCAAACATGAGGAAGTTTTGCCAGCCCTACATTATTATGCCAACACACACTTCTGACTAGGGAAATTATTATGCCAACACATACTTCTGACTAGGGAAACTTTTTAAATGTTAAAAATTTCATTCTGGCAGAGCTTTGTTTTTGCTGCAACATCTTGCTCTCTCTCTACCTTTTCCTTTCCCAAATCAAAACACTGCTAAAGAGAACCACTGTGAGCAACAAAGTAAGAGATACTATGCAATTTTGCATTTTTTCCTAGTCATGAAATTTATAATTTTCTGAACAAAGAAGATTTATATGCCAGAAGAAATTGAAAATAATTATTTCGAACTCTGAGCTACTATTAGCAAAGACTGTTAGTCTTTCTTATTGGGGGAAGTGGCATCACTGGAATGGTATGCATACAGGTTTATTTTATGTAATCAATGAATATAGCCACCTTACTTGGCACACAACTCAGGGCAGCCTACATCACCAATAAAGAGTAAATTGAGTTAAAAATCTCCTCATCAAATGCACTTTGCAATAGAAAGCTTCATTGAAGAGGGAATGTAGAAGAAAGCAGTTATCTGGGACCAAAATGTTGGGTGGGGGTGTGCGGTCTGTGGAAGCTGATTACTGATAAAAGCATTCCAATGAACAGTAATGTTTGTGCTGATAGTTATTAAAGCTGTATTTCAAAGAATGTTCAAATTAATTTGTAATATTCCAATCTGCATGGATTATTGAAATCCAATTTTTTTCATCAGGCAGCTTCCACTGTCAAGAAAGTCCTCACCATAAGGTGAAGGGAGTTAAAAATTCCAGAATGTGAGCAGGCCTGGGCCAGAGCTTGATAAAAGGTATTGAAATAAGAGAAACCACATTTCTCTACATTTATGGGGCCTTGGCCAATATAGGCAGCAAACTGGCGATGAAAAATGAGAGTGACCCACACTGTACAACAATTCTCTGCTGATGACAGTATCCTGGACCCTGAGAGGCACATGCCACAAGCAACCAAGTCATTTTCTCCTGATGCTTGTCTAGTATCAGTGCACTTGCTCCTGCTGGTTGTGAGGCAAGGAAGAAGGTGGTTCCAGCAATGGGGCAGGTTGCAACTTCCCAAGTAGAGCTGCTGGCTCCTCTTCCACTGACTGACTGCCATAAGCACTGTCTTCCTTCAGCTCTGAGACAGAGAGAAAAGGTAATCACTATCTTTTACTGTTCCTGTTCACTTGTAGCTTTGCTCATACTCTGCATTGTTACCTGCACTTTGTAGCTTGTCAAAAGTCTCTGGTCTCTGTAGTAACCTCACGCCCTCTGTCAGTCCCATAGAGTCAAGTGCTTCCAACAGACCTTCAAGACTACCACCAGCAATCTGAGGAAAATCAGAAATTAAAGGGGAACTCAAGGAATGGGATGACAGTGGGAACATGTCAGGGAGGATTACTGACCTCATAGCTGAGTAGGAGTCTTCTGCTGGGGGAAACTGTGTCTTTGTACGTCTCCACTAAGCTGCAGAGACCTAATTTCTTGGCCAATTCTGCCCAATTTGCCCCTTGGCAGCCCTGGTTCAAGAGCTTCTCTAGACTCTGAAGAACATCATTACTCAGAAATAGGATGCTTCCTGATACAAAGAGAGATTGGAGGTGGAGAATGAGAAATACTTCCTATTTGAAAAAATCAGAAACACTGCTAGTTGCAATTTCCCATTTCTATGCAAGAGGATACAGTCAGGTCCAGAAATATTGGGACATCAACACAATTCTAACATCTTTGGCTCTATACACCACAATGGATTTGGAATGAAACAAACACAATGTGCCTTAACTGCAGACTGTCAGCTTTAATTTGAGGGTATGTACATCCAACTCAGGTGAACGGTGTAGGAATTACAACAGTTTGCATAAGTGCCTCCCGCTTGTTAAGGGACCAAAAGTAATGGGACAATTGGCTTCTCAGCTGTTCCATGGCCAGGTGTGTGATATCCCCTCAGTACCCCAATTACAATGTGCAGATAAAAGGCCCAGAGTTCATTTCAAGTGTGCTATTTGCATTTGGAATCTGTTGCTGTCAACTCTCAAGATGAGATCCAAAGAGCTGTCACTATCAGTGAAGCAAGCCATCATTAGGCTGAAGAAACAAAACAAACCCATCAGAGAGATAGTGAGAACATTAGGCGTGGCCAAAACAACTTTGGAACATTCTCAAAAAGAAGGAATGCACCGGTGAGTTCAGCAACACCAAAAGACCCAGGAGACAACGGAAAACAACTGTGGATGACCGAAGAATTCGTTCCCTGGTGAAGAAAACACCCTTCACAACAGTTGGCCAGATCAAGAACACTCTCCAGGAGGTAGGTGTATGTGTGTCAAAGTCAACAATCAAAAGAAGACTTCACCAGAGTGAATACAGAGGGTTCACCACAAGATGTAAACCATTGGTGAGCCTCAAAAACAGGAAGGCCAGATTAGAGTTTGCCAAACGACATCTAAAAAAGCCTTCACAGTTCTGGAACAACATCCTATGGACAGATGAGACCAAGATCAACTTGTACCAGAGTGATGGGAAGAGAAGAGTATGGAGAAGGAAAGGAACTGTTCATGATCCTAAGCATACCACCTCATCAGTGAAGCATGGTGGTGGTAGTGTCATGGTGTGGGCATGTATGGCTGCCAATGGAACTGGTTCTCTTGTATTTATTGATGATGTGACTGCAGACAAAAGCAGCAGGATGAATTCTGCAGTGTTTTGGGCAATATTATCTGCTCACATTCAGCCAAATGCTGCAGAACTCATTGGACGGCACTTCACAGAACAGATGGACAATGACCCAAAGCATACTGCAAAAGCAACCAAAGAGTTTTTGAAGGGACAGAAGTGGAATGTTATGCAATGGCCAAGTCAATCACCTGACCTGAATCCCATTGAGCATGCATTTCACTTGCTGAAGACAAAACTGAAGGGAAAATGCCCCAAGAACAAGCAGGAACTGAAGACAGTTGCAGTAGAGGCCTGGCAGAGCATCACCAGGGATGAAACCCAGCGTCTGGTGATGTCTATGTTCAGATGAAGTTCCAGACTTCAGGCTGTGATTGACTGCAACGGATTTGCAACCAAGTATTAAAAAGGGAAAGTTTGATTTATGATTATTATTCTGTCCCATTACTTTTGGTCCCTTAACAAGTGAGAGGCACATATGCAAACTCTTGTAATTCCTACAACGTTCACCTGAGTTGGATGTACATACCCTCAAATTAAAGCTGACAGTCTGCAGTTAACGCACATTGTGTTTGTTTCATTCCAAATCCATTGTGGTGGTGTATAGAGCCAAAGATGTTAGAATTGTGTTGATGTCCCAATATTTCTGGACCTGACTGTATATCCAAAATAACACTGTGCCCTCTCCATAGCCAGAAGCAAGTAGATACCCAAAATGACTTGGTACATATCAAGTCACGCAAGCTGATTAGTTTGTAGTGGGATTCTGCCAGATTTACCCACCTTGCCTAGACACAGAAGAGGTACCAGCCTGCTTCCTTCCAACACCTTGTTTTGAAGCTTGTAGTAGTATCTCTCTTACCTACAAAGAAAGAAAGTGGATCTTAAATATTCCTACTGGTTACCCTTTAGCAAGATAAGGCCTGCTAAAAGGAGGATATCTTGTATGGGGAAACTCTAACAGTACATGGGTCCATCTCACCATAAATGTGATGTAAAAAGCACATGGAGAGCAATCAGACGTTCTTAACAGATGTGAGTGGTAACTGAATTGCTTCACTGCTCCAACACACTGGCTGAATCTCCTCACCCCTCCAGCCATTACCTACCTTCTGGCTACAGGTCAAATCAAATGCGGTATGTCCCCGGCCCTGATATGTTTCCTGTGCATTGGACTGCTCGTTCTCCAATTCAGCAATACAATCCAGGCCTTGCTCAGTCAGTTCATCACAAGTCTCTCCCAGTTCTGTGACCCTTTCCTCTTCCTCCAGCTCAACATCACTGCTTGGTTGGGATGAGGGGGCTAAGATAGGCTCATCATTTTCACATAGAACATCTGCTCCTGGGAAAAGAAATACAGAGCAGTCAGAATATTGCTAAAATGGAGCAAAAATTAAGATTAACTTAACATGCTTTTTAGCAAAACTATAGAAGAAAGCTCTAATTATCACAAACTTCAGCTCTGGGGATTACCAGTCAAAAGGCCAATACTGCCAACATTGCAAAAACCAAACCACTCATAATCTCTAGAGTATATTCTCAATTCCATCTTCATTTAAGAAAAAAAAAATCATTGTCCATTTTTTTTCTATACAACATACCCCATCAAGGGTTATGCAGAACAAATTTATTGAAGCATCACGTATAGACTCATTAAGCTCCCAGAGTCGCTAGCAGTCAGGGTGCATATAAATTTAATAAATTATTTTTAGTATTATAATCAGTTGAGTCTGCAAGGTACATCTGAAATTGAATGCACAGCAGGATAGGTCTACATGAAGCCATTCAGCCTGTTTCAAGGGAAATCTAAAAAAGGACCAAAGGGGTGAGTCCAAAATGTAATTCTATACTAGACTCAAAAATTATAAAAGAAACAAATCATGCTGGACTGGAAAGAAAGAACAGGACAGGAAAGAAAAAAGACAAACCTTCACAGCTCCAATCTACTTGGCAAAAATGGGAAGGGGAGAAACAAATCCTAGCATGCAAGAGAAGAATATATACAGGTGAAACTCGACAAATTAGAATATTGTGCAAATGTTCATTTATGTCAGTAAGGCAACTCAAAAGGTGAAACCAATATATGAGATAGACGCATTACATGCAGAGCGAGATATGTCAAGCCTTACTTTGGTATAATTGTGATGATTATGGCGTACAGCTTATGAAAACCCCAAATTCACAATCTCAGAAAATTAGAATGTTACATGACATCAATAACACAAGGATTGGAAATAGAACAATATCGGACCTCTGCAAAGTATAAGCATGCATATGCACTCAGTACTTGGTCTGGGCCCCTTTTGCAGCAATGACTGCCGCAATGCAGCGTGGCATGGATGCTATCAGCCTGTGGCACTGCTGAGGTGTTATGGAAGACCAGGATGCTTCAATAGCGGCCTTCAGCTCCGCTGCATTGTTCGGTCTCATGTCCCTCATCTTTCTCTTGGCAATGCCCCATAGATTCTCTATGGGGCTCAGGTCAGGCGAGTTTGCTGGCCAATCAAGCACAGTAATCCCATGGTCATTGAACCAGGTTTTGGTACTTTTGGCAGTGTGGGCAGGTGCCAGGTCCTGCTGGAAAATGAAGTCAGCATCCCCATAAAGCTCATCTGTGGAAGGAAGCATGAAGTGCTCCAAAACCACCTGGTAGACGGCTGCGTTGACCCTGGACTTAATGAGGCACAGTGGACCAACACCAGCAGATGACATGGCTCCCCAAATCAACACAGACTGTGGAAACTTCACACTGGACTTCAAGCATCGTGCATTGTGTGCCTCTCCATTCTTCCTCCAGACTCTGGGTCCTTGGTTCCCAAATGAGATGCAAAGGTTGCTCTCATCAGAAAAGAGGACTTTGGACCCCTGGGCAACAGACCAGTTCTTTTTTTCTGTAGCCCAGGTAAGACGCTTCTGACGTCGTTTGTTGTTTAGGAGCGGCCTGACAAGAGGAATACAACATTTGAAGCCCATGTCCAGGATCCGTCTGTGTGTGGTGGCTCTTGATGCACTAACTCCAGCCTCAGTCCACTCCTTGTGAAAGTCCCCAACACTTTTGAATGGCCTTTTCCTGACAATCCTCTCCAGGCTGCGGTCATCCCTGCTGCTTGTGCACCTTTTTCTTCCACACTTTTCCCTTCCACATAACCTTCTATTGATGTGCTTTGATACAGCACATTGGGAACATCCAACTTCTTTTGCAATTACCTTTTGGGGCTTTCCCTCCTTATGGAGGGTGTCAATGATGGTTTTCTGCACAACTGTCAGGTCAGCAGTCTTTCCCATGCTTGTGATTCCCACTGAACCAGCCTGAGTGACCATTTAAAGGCTCAGGAACCCTTTGCAGGTGTTATGGATTCATTAGCTGATTAGAGTGGGACACTTTGAGCCTAGAATATCGAACCTTTTCACACTATTCTAATTTTCTGAGATTGTGAATTTGGGGTTTTCATAAGCTGTACGCCATAATCATCACAATTATACCAAAGTAAGGCTTGACATATCTCGCTTTGCATGTAATGCATCTATCTCATATATTGGTTTCACCTTTTGAGTTGCCTGACATAAATGAACATTTGCACGATATTCTAATTTTTCGAGTTTCACCTGTAGATCCAAAAACTTATAATTCAGGGACTGCACACAATATCCCCTCCTGAGGCAGGATTCCCCCCAACCCCCAATTCAGACAGTATTCACCTAATCCATCTCAGATGGAGGCAATACAGCTGCAGGGTCAGAGCACCTGTTAGATGGGAAATGCATCCCTGTAGCTGACATAAACTGGACACACTTGACAAAAATCTTCAGCCATAGTTAGTTCCTCTTAATCGCATGGAAATATATCCTAAACCAGAGGTAGACACTCTGACTCCCCCTAAATGCTCTGAACTATAGCAGCCAAAACTATCCAGAGAGCACCATTACCCTGTAATTGGTCCAAATATATATGGTATTTCAACACATATTTTGTGATGTACATTTAATAGATATCTATTAAATAAACTATAAAGTGGGTGTGAGGGGAGAGGAGATTCATGCAGTTAGGTGGGAACCAATGGAAAGTTTTAAAACTAGAACACTAACAAAACAAAAAAAATCGAAGAAGATGTGTGCCCCTCCCTTTCTCTCCAAACAAACCCACTATTTCTCAGAGGAAGCTAAATTACTCAGGATGTATTGAAGAAATGCATTACCTGCACTGATTAGCATCTTTGTAAGAATTGGAGAACCCAATCCTGCTGCCAAGTGAAGGGGTGTATTTCCAGCAGATGTCTGAGCATTCACATCAGCCCCCAGCTTGTAAAACAAAAGATACAGAGTGAATGGGAGATAAAAGCCAACCTTTCCCATCTGTGCAAAAGGATTTTAAATCCCAAGAGTCTACAAGTGTCAAAGTAGATGCAACATATAGGACCTTGAAAACTCATGTCTTGTACATATAAGAAAATTTCTGCTTTCACAGTGTCTACCATAATCTTTCCCAATAGGATTTCAGCTCTCACCACCTCCAGCCAGCATTGATGACAGACAATAATCCAACATAACCAGAGAGTAGCAGACTGGAAAAGGCTGTGCTAATAGTTAACAGCCTGTCTCACAAATGCCAGTTTATTTCCTTTACCTCATTTTAATATCTGCAATACCGAATGAAACCAAAATAATCATTCCTAAAAGCTTAATAAGTATACTTCTTTAATAAATACAAATGGTGCAATCAAATGGAAACCTACTGAAAGGGCAAATAAGTCTAACATGCATAATTAAAACTACATAAATTACAAAATTTTGTTCTACACTTGTTTCCATCCTCAGTAGCTGAGCAATCTTCAGCAAACAGCAAGCCTGTCAAATTGGTAAAACAATCTTAGGTCAGAACTGATTAAAAGCACTGTCTTAGGAATGAGGATGGAGTCAGGGTGGCAAAGTGGAAACACCTTTCTATTAATCCTTCCTGGTATTTTAAAAAAAATATTTATTAGTTATTTTGCTTTATTTCACTGGATCTGAAATATATATAAAAATAAATAGTTTTACACTTTACTGCATAAGAAAATACAATGGGAAGAAGGAAATCTGCAGATTTCAGATAGTTTCATATAGTTAGCTTTTATCCTTTGCTGATGTCAGCTCTACGAGATAGTCTAGATCAAGAAACAGACACCATGTAGGCCTACTACTACTGATATTAGAATTACTATAGTAACAGAATCTTCCAAGACTGAATATGCTTCCCTTCTTCCCACCTTTATCTTCATGTGAATTAGGGGGGCACCTGGTTTCATAAATCTCTATCTTGGTATGGGCTTAAGCCATGTTTATGTGATCTTTGCCTTGGCTGATCCCTCTCTCCATCAAGATCATCCTCTATACTATCTGCAGCTGGCTGTTATTTTATCTACACAGATAAAATATAGTTTTACACTTTACTGCATAAGAAAATACAATGGGAAGAAGAAAAAAACAACAGAAAGTGAACTCTGGTGTGCAGATATTAAACTGTCCAAGTAACAAAAAATCAACTTCAGAAGAGAAATGTTGATGATGTAAGTAATAATCCCAATATTAACAGTTAAAAGAAACTTTTTTTGAATATTTGGCCACTTGTTAGACAAATACAATGTGCTGGAATGGGATATGCAAAGTGAGAGTAGCAGCAAAATTCTCCACCTTCTGCTATGAGGAAATAAAGAGTCCCAGGGCTCTCCAGATACAATAGTTCCTTCCCTTGAGGCAGCTGCACTCAGCACAAAAGGCTGCCAGGAAGAAACCCTTAAAAATGGCAGCATTACTTTAGTTTTAGGACTTTGGTGGGGAACAGATCACATTTTAGTCATATTTATGCAGAAATACTGAAAATTTACAAACTTTTAAGTACTATTTTAAGTTGCCTTGCTTTCCATCCCCTTAAGCTAGTCCATAAATATATCAATCAAGGGATTGCTGTATGCCAATGATGTAGCAAATTTTGTCCTTAACCCTGTTGGCCTTAAAAGAGCTTTGCATTCACTGCTTTCTTAGTGCAAAGGAGAAATTAATAATAAATGTTGCCAAAACCAAGATACCTTCTCTAAACATTCAAACCAATGAATCTGGCAGTTATGCAAACACACCATTGAGTAGGCTAAAACTTTAAACTATTTAGGAATGGCTTTCCAAGCTTCTGAAAGCCAAAATGCTGACCTGATTTTATTATTTATATTGTTATTTTTATCACTATGCCTTTGAATCAGTCTTGACTCCTAGCAACTGCTGGACTAGTCCCTCCAGTTTTTTTGAAAGTGGTTTGCAAATGCCTTCTTCCTAGGGCTGAGAGTGATTGGTCCAAAATCCCAGGTGGGAACTATAGAACTCAGTCTCCCACTTTCAAGCCTAGCACCTTTAAACCTCTACAGGTAGTCCTTGCTTAACAACCCTAACCCAGCAGCACAGCATGAAGCTGCAGCCATCGTAGCCACCACAGCCTAGCAGCACGATGTGAAGGGCCAGGCTGGGGAAGCATGAAGCCTTAGCCGCCCAAGCCCAGCAGCAGGGCGTGAAGCTCGAGCCACCCTAACCCAGCACAGCCCAGCAGCGTGAAGCCCCAGCTGCAGCCATCGTCACTGCCCTGACTTCAAGGCCCCTGCCGCCCTGCACTCCACCTCCCCAGCTGACCTTCACCATCTTCTTGCTCCCTCTGCTGACAAGGTGTGCCCAGCCTGGCCCTTTGCGAGGCAGTTGCTGGCCACACAAGGCCTTCTTCCTCACAAGGAAACTGCCACGCACAATCTCAGGAACAAGGCCTCACAGTGCCAGCAGCTGCCTCATGAAGGGCCAGGCTGAGGACACTTCATCAGCAGTGAGTGCAAAAAGACAGCAAAGGTTAGCTGGGGGCGGCAGAGCCAGCAAAACACAGGGCAACCAAAAGGGCAAAGGTGAGAGGTAGATGGGGGGGGAGTTGAAGCGCCCCTACAGTCGTAAGTGTGGGCAGGCTGCCAAGAGCCTGAATCTTGATTACTTGACTCCAGGGGCACTGCAAGGGCCATAACTTTGGGGACCAGGCGTAATTACCATTTGTTCATTGCCCTGTAACTTTGAACGATTGCTGAACGAATGGTCATTAAGCGAGGACTATCTGTATATCAAACTGGCTATATATCAAAATGCACAGAAATCAGCCTGTTATCCAAGCTTAGCATTTTGCTCTAAGTGCATAGTTTATACCTCCTGCAATTATTTGCAGCTAAAGCCCAAACTGTACAGAGCTCAACTAGGACTTTATAATAACATAATTATAATTATAATTCTAGACAGAGTGCAAACCAAGTATCTAAGAAATATTTTCCAGGCTACCTATGGTGTTCCAAACATGATCCACTGGGAGTATCCTTATGAAAAAAACTTTAGACAAAGAGGGTCAGTTGGAATCTGCTGATCACTCCCAGATGTATTTATAAACTATTTTCTGATTTCAAACCAGCCCCTTATCTATACAGTATCAACTGTCAACCCTTAAATTTAGAAGAGCTCTAACTCCAGCCCATTTTAATGCACTCTCCATAGCAGGTTTGGAGGGGGAATGTAAGAACATTCCCTTTCCATCACAGTGCTGCCTTATGGCATGGATGCCATAGAAAATATGATCTATATTCTTCTTTATTGACAATTCTACAGGGTGGATAGTTAAAGATATAAAGTCCTAGTTGAGCTCTGTACAGTTTGGGCTTTAGCTGCAAATAACTGCAGGAAGTATAAACTATGCACTTTGACCAAAATGCTAAGCTTGGGTAACTCAGGCTGATTTCTGTGCATTTTGATATATAGCCAGTTTGATCCACAGGTAGTCCTCGCTTAATGACCATTCATTCAGCAATTGTTCGAAGTTACAGGGCAATGAACGAATGGTAGTTACACCTGGTCCCCAAAGTTATGGCCTTTGCAGTGCCCCCGTGGTCACATTAGTAATTCCAAACTCATGTTCACTTGATCACCACTCTTTTATCCAAATTTCCAGGGCACTCTGATAGGTTTTATTTATACTACTTACTAGGCAACAAAGATAGCCTTCCCAAAATGTAGCAAAATTCTCCTACATCTTGTGTAAACTCTGCCCATAGATGGATAGTAATAGTTGGTGATGTAGTTTAGGTGCTTACTTGATTATTTCATGGTTCATGACCACTTTAAAGTAATTCATGCATTCATAGCCATTTGAGCTAAAGACTGACAAAGACCACGTCCATAAATTTGCATTCTATTGATTTATTTCAGCTCTTTAACCTGTTAGTTTTATTGCTATTACTTTTTATATACACTATATTATAGTGGGAGCTTATATTATAGTTCCTATATTTTCAATATTAGTATTAAATTTTGACTTACAGATTTTAGTGATAACTTGCATTAGCAAGTTTTATTTTAGCTATTATTCCATAGTTAATAATCTTACAATTAAAATTGTAAGTTATAAGATCTTGTAACTTGTGTTAGCAGGTTTTATTTTTTGCTATTATTCCATAGTTTTTATATATTAACATTTATAGCACATACTTTTTACTGCACTGTATTACAGTGTAGCTTCCATAATGTTAACATTTTAATATAACTGTAATTTTATACCTTGTGTTAATAATTCTAAATTTTACTTATTTTTCCACAGGTAGGCTTCCACAATAACATGTTTGTAATTCGTCACTGAACGTTATCTTATGCTGGTCAATGGCTGAAAAATTATTACTGATATATGCTAGGAAGAAAAATAAACAAAATCTGGAAGTAAAAGAGAGGCATCCCTTGGATACATTTCAAAAAGATTTTAATTTTCATGGCTATATTAACTCCCTAACTTGTGTAGCAGACTTTCCCATTAAAACTGGAAGGAATATAAAGATCAAAATAAGCTTCTGCTCCAGGCTCCTCTCTCCATTGATTGGCTTCATGAGGATAATTTGCCCTGTTAATGATTTCAGAGGTCTCATCACACTTATACTAAGACTCTTCTATTCTCTTCTAAAGGGTAGACTACAAAACATAAAGGTGGAATTGCTTGGAGTTTTAATGGGGAGGTCTGTAACAAAACATGAAGAATTAGGAGAGAAGTAGTCTTATCTATTCTTCCAGGCCATGGAAGAAGACTGGGAAGCAAAAGAAAAATGTTGCATGTTATAACTGGCTACACAAATGGTATCAACAGGCAACCTCCCTAAAGTAAAGATTTCAGGTAAAGACTCGTATACCATTGAAGGAAAGTAAAAATTAAATAGGTCTATTACATTTCTGTAATAGCTCCTTTTATTTCTATGATTCTATAAAATGCTGCAACTGCACAAGGAAAACACTACTGGGAAGTTTTGCATACTTTTTGGAAACTCTGCAGCTAGGGCTGCAGCAGTGCAGTTATGTCTTTACTTGATAATTATACTTTTGAGCAAGAACTGTGGGAGGGATTCCATTTATGTGTAGCCTTTTTAATGCTAAATAAAATTAAATTTTCACCATATTTCAGTCTCACAAAAATTTTATGTCTCAATCCTGTGCATAAAATTACTTTGGAAGAACTTCCAAGAGGCAGTTTGTTTCCATTACTCAATTTTTTTCCAATAAAATTGTAATGTGAAATGTAAGTGAAGTTCAATTTGACTATAAATTATATATAAAAGTGCCTGCATTAACTTTTGTTGAAATTCACAATTCTCTATTAACTGTGACAGGTTTAATATAAATTATTTTAGGGGTGTTACTTAGCTTGTAATCCTAAGACCTCTTTTCTAGAAGTGGGCTTTACTTCTGTGTAAAATAACAAAATCACGTCCAAATTGTCTTTGAAAATATAAGCTGTCTTGCAGTGGGACTGCAAGACCCTGAATTCTTTCAACACTGACTAACCCCATCCCCCTACTGAACCCATTTCTATAACTTTCAAAAACCTTACATTTCAAGTCACTTTTTGACATGTCAAGTGTGCCTATGGACCCAAAAAGCGTGATGACCTTTACTTTAGATATTGGCTAGTTCTTGGCCTTCTTCTAAATTTCTTTTTCTCAGCCTCATGACTACTGTAATATTTCTCTTTCCACTTTCTTTTTTATCCTAAATATTGGACCATTCTCTCAAATTTGTATTGTCTCTCTCTTGGGAAGTTATGAGTTTAGGCTTGTATTCCCCCTTGTTGGCTTGTGTTATTCTTTCCATAAAAACTGAGATGGCATCACTGCTCCAGTCATGCTCTTTCTGACCCACAAGCTCTGAGGAAGCACTGTGTGGAGGCTGAACTTGGCAGACAGAACTATGCCCAAGATACGCTTGTGAACTATGTCTAAACCTTATCAATCATAGGGCATTCGCCCTGCAAATCGTAAATCACTGTCATCAATGTGTAGTGGGACATTGAGAAGGAAGGCCAGCCCAAAAGACTTTATCTAAGACTCTGGAAAGCTGCTGGTCAGAAGATAATACTTGGCCAAGTTGAACAAGCTCTCTTAAATTGATATAAAGAACTTAATATATATGTTCAACAAGATCAAGTTCCTTTATCTGTACAATACGGGGACTAAACTCACATACAATCCTTTATTTATTTCCTTCTTCTCAAGACTAAACCGTAAATGTTCAAGAGGGAACATAAAGAGTCAAGAAACCCTGTGTAAACCGTTAGTGCATTCTCTCCTTTCCCAGGATTACAAAATAGCAACTATGATCTCTACCTTGTTCCTGGGTGAAGGATCACTTGTTTATAGTGATCTTCCAGTACAGGTTGTCCTCACTTAACGACCATTTGTTTAACGACAGTTTGAAGTTATGACAGCCTCAGAAAAAGTGCTTTACTACCTGTACTCACACTTATGACCATTGCAGTCAAATCACGCCCGCAGCCACATGATCACGATTCGCTACCTTTTTTACAACGGTCCTAAAGTGAATCACTGTGGTCATTAAGTGAATCATGGTCATTAAGCAAATCACATGGTTAAGCGAATTCCAGCAAAAAAGTCCACTGGGGAAGCTGGATTCACTCAATGACCATGTGATTCACTTAACAACCACAGTGATTCGCTTTACAACCATAGTGATTTATGACCAGATTGGGTCTGGTCATGTGGCAATTTGCTTAACAACCACCCCACTTAATGATGAATTTTCCAATCCCTATTGTGGTCGTTAAGTGAGGACTACCTGTACTATAACAGAACAGTTATCTATTGCAGAATAAAATGCTCTCACGCCCCATCAATAGCCTCACCCCCACTCACCTTCTTCATCAAACATATAGCCATGTTAATGTTATCCATTTCAACAGCTAGATGTAAAGGTGTCCGTCCACTCTGCCGTTCTGCTGCATTCACATTCGCTCCTTTCTCAACCAGCAACTCAAGACAGGCTGGTTTTGTGCACTTCACAGCAAGATGCACAGGGAAAAGGCCTGAAGCAACAGTAGTAATTGTAATTGTACAATGAGACTACAGCTCTTGCAGCAGGACTGGGAGGCTCATCCTACAACCCCAAACCAGGGCTGAAGCACCAATTATAATAGAGGATTGAATAATATTCTCACCTCCTCCTCCTCCTCCTTTCTGCCTCTCACAGCCACCTCTCCTTCAACACCTAATTTGATTCCAATGGCCGTGTGACAAGAGACCCAGGTTTCTTACAATTCCCATATTACTCACCAAAATAGTTAGGTATCTCAAGAAGAGAGTGAGTCTGGGAACCCAAGTGGCAGAGGAGAGTCTTCAACATCTCTTCGTCATCCAAATGCACAGCCAAATGCACAACTGAGTTGCCATAGCGATCCAGCAAAGTTGGGTCTGCTCCAGCCTGAAGTAAGAAACCAGCCACCCTGGGCTGATGAGTGATCACAGCCAGGTGTAATGGTGTCTAAGAAAAGAGAGGACAGGATTAAGTTCCATCAAAAGAACAGAGCAGAATTCTACTTATATTTGCTCAACTACAAAATGTACGCACAACCCAGGAATCAAATTACACAGAGAGCTGTACTTATGTTCAAGTGAATGCCAGTACATCTTCCTATCAGATCTACTCCAGAATCCATGCTATGTACACACACCCCTCTCTCACTACTGTGAGGGAGTAAAGTTGGGGTTGGTGTCTGTGCTTGGGAAAAGTAGCTGCAGCCAGGCAGAAATGCTTCTCACCCCATTTCCCTAACTCAAACATTACTGACAAGCATCCAAGCCAGTGTTCCAGCTGCCTGTGATAATTGAGCCACACGCTGGCATTTTCAAGGACGTGCCAACATCCAGGAGCAGCCTGACCCCAAACCCAGGCTCTTAGCTTAGAAAAGCAAATGCCAAGACAGAGTGGAGTGAGTATGTAGGAGAAAAGGAGACAAGAAAATAGCAAGCATGCGAAGAAGTGGGAGGCGATGTCTGGAGACTGACAGTTATTACATCCAGATAAGAGGACTATCAGTCAACTACCAGGACGAATATGGAAAGCATATCCTGGTTGGTTTCCTGCCTAGAGAGCTCAGCCAGAGTGCTCAAAAGCAACACTGCTTAAGAGTAGAGCTTGGACTGGAGCTGGACAGCAACTAGACAAGGAACAACCACACTGAGGCAGCACCTCATCCCAACTAGTGCAAGAGCTTTTGGAAAAAGGCAAAGGTTGTATGCTACTTTATAGACTTCGAGACTCTTGTTTGAACTGAGTATTAAAAACTGAGTATGAAGGACTGTCAGGATTTTCTTTCTCATGGGAAAGGATTCATCCCGTTATCTTTACAACAATAACAAATAATATTTTGACTACAGAGATCATGTGAAAAACACCTGTTATTGTGTGTTGTGTATTGTGCTATTTACTGCCACCTATTGGCATGTGTATGCTAGTTACCCAGTGGGGGTGGCATAGAGCTATAATACAAGGAGAGGAAAATGTTCAGCCTCTCTGAGTAGTTAGTTGTTTTACTGTTAGCCACTATGTAAGTTTTATGGGCTATGTAGTTGTAACAAAGTACCAAGTAGTGTACCTCTTCTCTAAGGGTTTGTAGCTAGAGATTTTGTTAAGCTTGTGTTGTTAATAAGTCTTGGATGCTACATTACATGAGAAGATGTGTTTTTCTTTATATTTTGTATGATATTTGCATTTTATGGAATTTTGCATTTTTATCAATAAACACCAGTTAGTATATATTTTCTGACTGGATTTCTTTGGGAAACAAGAAATGGACATTGCATTGTGTTTGCTTTCATGGCTAATATTTTCCTGGAGTTTTTGCTGCGCTCTGCACAAACAGAAGTGTTTGTGATTATCACTCTGCCCAACAAGGACTAAGTATTAAAGACATATTTACATGGCAATAGCAACTTGCAAGTCCTAAATGGGTGAGTGGTCCCAAAGCAATAGCCTGTTGTTGGGGAAGGTGTGTGCTGCAAGAAAGCACTGGATAAAGATTTGCTACACTGTGGTGTGTCCAGCCCTTGGAAAGCAAAGAACCCCCATAACCACAAATGGGCTACCATTGAATTTGAGACACTACCTATTATACCTGCTGCAGGTGATTGGTGATGTTGATGATCTGTTGATTAGGGATGCTTACAGCCACTTGGACCAGCTGCACAATCACAGCTGTCTGCTCATGAATAATAGCTAAGTGCAAAGGCCTGTGGGGGGAAAAACATGGATTTAAAAACAAGGAGATGTAGCTCCTAATTGTGATAGCAATGCTAGTCAACAAACAGAAGTGAGAATGTGAGAGCCCTGCATCTTCCAACTTGCCAAAAAACTGTGGCTGGCATCTTCAGAGGTAAAAGTGGTCTGCTCTGTAGCATACTTCATGGCAGCTGCCAGCCAATGGAGCAGAAACTGACTGAACTCATGTTTGTAACAGAACTAATCTCTAACTGGACCAAGCTATCAGAATTCTGGAAAGCCAGTTCCTGGTTGATTCTTCAACTAGGTGAATTTGTAAGTGGTCTGATTTAAAGAAGTTCCAAAGGAGCAAATTTTTTATTGATCTTTCTTTGAACACACTGCTGCTTATTATTTTTCAGGTGAGACTGCTATAGATTCCATATGGTGTTGGTTAATTAAGGGCTGTTTTATTTTGGTGTGATGTAAAGCTGGAAACCAGGCTCTATTAACCTTCAGAGAGACTTCTACAAAACGTAGTTATTAACACTCAATTAAAAGAACATGAAAGATAGTCAGCTAGAACTGCTTGAAAAATCCATGGTAGCACTGCTACATAATGGGCACAAAATTCATTTTAAAGACACACAAATGCTAACAATCATGTCAAATCATCATGCACAACTACACAGAAGGCTACTGAGATTTATAAACATCCCAATAATTTTCACAAGAGGGGAGAGAGTTATATACCATCCATAGAACATTTTATACCAATTTTTCCTCAGGTTATGACTTGGTGTAAATTTTATTGATTTTTTTCCAAATATCTTCCCATTGTTCCAATGTTATTAGTTTTTAAAATGTTGCATCCATTTTATCATGCAGTGTTTTATTTGTTCTGTCTCTGTATTATATTTCAGTAACAATTTACAGTCATGTGAAAAAGTAAGTACATCTCATGTAAAGCTTTTTTTTCTTTTTTTAACATATATGGACATATTAATATTTCATCATTCTATATAAAGATAAAGGTGATATAATTGAACAAAAACTATGAAAATGGACTTTGCAATCATTTATTCAACATAAAATTAACAGATATTCCATTTCCTTCTATGAAAAAAGTACTCTAATACCTGACATGGCCCCCTTTAGCAGAAACAACCTCACATAGGTGTTTCTTATAGCTGTCTACCAGCCTCTGACATAAACCGGAATTCTTTCAGCTGTGTGATGTTTGAGGGCTTTCTTGAATGCACAGCTGTTTCAAATCATCCCACAACATCTTGATGGAATTCAGATATGGGCTTTGACTTGGCCGTTCCAGAACCCTCCATTTCTTTTCTTTTCTTTTCTTTTTTTTTTTGAGCTATTCATTGGTGTATTTACTGGAACGTTCAGGGTAGTTGTCATATTGCAAGGTCCACTTTTAGTTAAGCTTCAATCTTCTCGCAAATGGTGTCACATTATCCTCAAGCACCCTCTGGTACAATTTTTAGTGGATTTTATGATGGTGAGCTGCTCAGTCCCAGATGCAGCAAAGCAGCCCAAACCCTAACATTTCCACCACCATGATTTACAGTTGGTATCAGGTTCCTCTGGTGAAATGCTGTCTATGGTTTTTGCCAAACATGTCTGTGGTCAAATAACTCTATCTCTGCCTTGTTTGTCCAGAGCACACTGTTCCAGAAGTCCTGGTCTTTGCCTAAATGTTTTATGAGCAAACTTTAGTCTTATTGATGTTCTTTTGTCCTGGCACCCCATGTAGATCTAATTTATGCAGCTTCTTTCTGATTCATGCACTTTGACATCAATAGTGGCGAGAGTTACCTGTAGGTCATGTGATGAAATTCTGAAGTTCTTAGAGACTTCTTTCAGCATCTTGCATCTGCTCTCAGGATGAACTTGCTGGGACAGCCTGGCCTGAGCAAGCTGGCTGTTGTTTGAAATCTTCTCTGCTGTAGTTGATCTTCCAGATGTCCAGTTGTTTGGTGATCTTTTTAAATCCCTCCCCACACTCAGAGGCATCTATAACCTTCTTTCTGATGGCCTCAGAGAGCTCTTTCGATCTAGGCATGGTAATACCACACACTTCAACAATAAAGAGCAAATCAAACTGAATGTCTGAAGTTTCAGTAAGACACGTTACTCCTAGATCCTCTCTAAGGATGTTCTAATCATTTGAACTTGATCTGGTGCACCGATTCTAATTTTAGCCATCTGAGGCTGTGATAAATGTAGATGTGTAGTACTTGCTTTTTCCACATATGAAATGTGCAATTATGTTTATTTAAATTACACCAAGGAGTACAAAATGTAAATGGTGCATGGTATCTATTATATCCTCTTTATCAATATTGTTGAAATGAATATCAAATATCTGTATGTTGAAATATGTTTAAAAAGTCAAAAATTTCAATGGGGTGTGCTTAATTTTTTCACAAGACTGTATAAATCTATCCTTTAAGTGATCTAGGTTCTGTATAAATGTGTAAGTTGTTGAACTTAGCAGTGCTTTCAAATTTTCAACAAACTTTGTCTTTTAGTATATCCTTTCAAATCCTTGTCTTCCTCTGTTTCTTTATACCATAGATGAAGTCCATTAGCTAAGTCTGCTCCTTCTATGCTTGGTATTCTGCTGTTAGGAAATTTCATCCATTTTGTTATCCATGACAGACAGCTTTCCATAAAATATAGTCTAAGACTGGGGAAAACTAGTCTACCTCTCTCTTGTGTCTTGCAAACTGAAGCTTCCAGATACTTTTCAAGGGCAGTTCCATGTAGACTCCATTACAGTAGTCAAGATAGGAGGTGACTAGGGCGTGGATGACTGTGAGCAGGGCCTATTGGTCCAGGAAAGGGTGTAACTGGCACACTATCCAGACTTTTTGTCTTTCTTATCAATAATTAAGTCTGGGGTGTTGTGTGGCATGTGCTTGTCTGTTTGAATTCTAAAGTCCCAGAGCACTTTACCTTCTTCATTTTCTGTTACTTTGTCTGTTTTGTGGTCCCACCAGTTCTTGCTTGCAGGCAAATGGTATTTCTTGAAGATATTCCAATGCATTATTGTTGCTACTTTGTCATGCCGTTGTTTGTAGTCAGTCTGTGCAATATTCCTGCAGCAGCTAACTAGGTGGTCTACTGTTTCTTCAGCTTCTTTGCAGAGGTGGCATTTGCTATCTGTTGCTGTCTTCTCAATTCTGACTTTGTGTACACTTGTTCTTAAGGCTTGGTCTTGTGCAGCCAGAATTAGCCCCTCTGTCTCTTTCTTCAACTTTCCCACTCTTAGCCATTGTCAGGTCTTGTTGTTATCTGCTTTGCCTGCTAGTTTTGTTGTGTACTGGCCATGTAATACTTTGCCTTGCCAGGACTCTTTTCTATTCTTCATTTGGTCTTTCTTGTAGGCCAGTTTGGTTTCTTTAGTGTTCAGTAAGCCTTCATGGTGTACTAGCTTCAGTACATCTTCTTCACTGTCCTTCAGATATTCTTGCAATGCCCTTTTTTCTTCAACTGTTGTTGTTGTTATCCCACCTTTATTTATGTATTTATCTCTCTCTCTTCACACACACAAGAAGTTTCGTTCTTGGGGGGTTAAATGCTTGTTACTATTATGTTTATATTTTTTTTTCTTTTTTTTTTTCATTAGTTTTGTATTCAGAAAAGGAGCCAAAACCTTTTATGACTTTCATCAACTGTCATATAGAGCTTTCTGGTTGTTAGTACTACGTTGTCTGCATAACATTTCATCCTGTAACCCTCTCCTTAAATTTTGACCCCAATTATCTACTTATTTTTTAGATCCTTTTGGCCAAAACTTCAGGGCAATTAGAAATTATAAAGAGGAAGGAGGACACCCTTGCCTTGTGCCTTTGCTAACTGAAAAGCTTGTAGAGAATGTTCCATTTGTTGTAACCTTTGCTATTGATATATGCTCTCCACCCAGGTTTTAAATTCTTCTGCAGGATTCATTTTAAGACTTCTAGTAAAAAGGTCAATTCCAAATTGTCAAAGGAATCTAGGAATATCACTGCTGCCTTCTTTTTCTTAATACTGATGAGTTTATGATAAATCTGTTATCTTTCATCTTCCTTTCTGGAATATAATCTGTCCAATCTGTGTATATAATTTCAGAAATGCACTTCCTCATGCGTTCAGCTAATATGGTAGTAAATACCTTATAATCAACGTTCAGTAAAGAAATTGGTCTATATGATTGAGGTTTCTTCAGGTCATTCTCTTCTTTGCGTATTAACATTATACATGCCTCTTCCCATGTCTATGGTATTGTTTTTGTTGGTTTAATTTTATCCATCATCTTTAATAGTGGTTCCACCAGTTCCTTGCCTAGCTTTTTCTAATATATAGGGCTGCCAGCCTACCTGAGTCTGATGTCTTATTACTTTTTATTTTTTTTATTGCTTCTTTATTGTTAAAGATTTGGTTAATATTGTCTATGATCTTCAATAAATTCTCTAGGTATTTGATTTAAATTTTCAAATTTCCTTCAATTTTATGCCTGTAATATAGTACATTTAAGAAACCATGAGTTCTTCTATTATTTCCTATCTTGTATATAGCAAATTGTTCCCTTTTCCTATCACTGTTATCCTCCTTTCTTTCTCTTTTCTAATTTGGTATGACAGAAATTTCCCTGGTTTGTTTGGGTTTTCAAAATTATTTTAACATATTTTATCTTCTTATGAAGTTCTACCATTCCCATAATTGTTGTTTAACTTTATTTAGCCATCTCAGTTCTTATCATCCTGGATTGGTTTTATGAATCAGTTCTAATTTCTTTATTTTTAATTGTGATTTCCATCTATATTCTTCTTTTCTGGTTTGCTGCAAGCTTCATTAGGATTCCTCTCGTATAAGCTTTATTTGCCTTCCATGTGTTTTTTTTCTGACATACCTGGACTCATGTTTATTTTTAAAAAGCATTTTAGTTGTTTTTCTTGCTGCTTTTTATTTAATAAAAAATACACACACATACACATGCTCCCTACTACTACATTGGAGAGGCCATAGTTACACCATCGTAAGCATGATATCACATATTTCAGAAGAAAGAAAAAATATCTTGCTAGGTGGGGTTGTAGAATTCCGTTCTCACAGGGTTTGTTGAAACCAGGGACTAAAGAATTATTTTCCATGTAGGACTTTCTAGCTAAGTTACAGCCTTGTCTTTAGCACCAAGCTGACAGAAATTTGGCACTGAAAAGCTTATCCCCATAATGAGGAAAAGACTAGAACAGTGCCAAGAAATTTGAAGACTAATTCTCTCCAAATGATCTGAGACCAGGAGCCCTGATCTTTCCGAAGTATACTTACGTATCTCCATTCTCATCCTGAGAAGCAGCTAGGTGTCTTTGAACAGCCAATAACATACGTGGGTCAGCAGTAACTGCATAATCCAGAAGAGCCTGGGCACTGCGCCGAGCAAGCATTAGCATCCATGAACTGCATTCCTGAGCTAAGTAAAATGGGGAAAGGCAAAATATCAACGCAAGCAATGCAAGCACAAAATTGTTCTTCTTACAATTCATCTCCATTCATCACTCTATTTTATTTTTTTTAATTTATACATCACATTTATATAGCCACCCATCTCATGCAAAGCAACTCTGGGTGGTATAGGACAATTAAAATAAAATAACAATGAATAAAAACAGGCATTATAAAAAGATAACAAATTATTATTAAAATAAAAACATTTTCACAGATTTTAAAAATTCTTCAGTACATCTTCACCTTCTTATGCCTTGTTCTTAAAAAGAGAAGGATGTTCAATTTAGTGTAGTAGAACAAATGTTTTGTATGCTGATGGCATGTAATGAGAAAGATTTCAGAGACCCCTGCCATTCAAAGCAGGTAATGTTGGGTGAAATTTGCCTTGACCTAAGGCCACTTCCAAATGCCTGATCCTAGATAATAAGTTTGGTGAGGTAGCAGCATGGGCTTGCCAGCAGACTCAAGAAGTTCAATTATCTGCAGTTGGGCTGCTGTGTCAAGGGCTGTTCCATTACTTTCCACTAACTTGCAGTTGATACAGAAGAGGAAGTTAGAAAGCTAGGAAAGAATTTACACTTTGGAGTCCTTGGAGTTCTCTGAACTTGGTTGTTTTCTTGCAAATGTTTCATTACCCAGCTAGGTAACATCTTCAGAGCAAGAAAACCACCAAGTTCAGAGAACCCCAAGGACTCCACAGTTCAACCCTGAGCTACACATATTCGCTTCTATTGGTAATTAACACTTTGGCAGGCATGAAAAGGAATTACTATAGACCTCTATATGTTTTACATCTCTATATACCCATTTATTGTTTGGAAATAAAAGTGAGAATTCCAGGGAGTTCCTGTATACTTTGACGAAGTACCAGCCTCTGAGAGAAAAACAAAACAAGGTGTGGTACCCAAAAAAGTCTGATTTTTGCAGAAATAAAAGACTAACATATTTCTGAATGTAAATCACAAATATTTTGAATCAGATAAGAGAAAAACAAAGCTTCCAAGTAGACCACTCCCCTCCTCTGGTCTATGGGCAGATCCTCTAGTACTTGAACATCCCTTTTCTCAAAATGAGTTATCAATAAACAGTAACTGAATTCACACATATTGTGGTAGACTAGTTTTTTTTACCATGGTTTATACTATAAATCTCAATTAGTTGAGTTAATGAAACACACTAAACCAGAAGCCTCGGTTTAAAAACTCATAATAACTGAGCTCACATATGTTAAGCCAAAACTATTTGATAACTTAAAATTAAATATAAGCCAAATCAGTATTGTTCAAAAAGATAAGGACAGCCTTTTGAAAGTGGGTAACATCTTCAACAGCACTTTCTACTATTGCACTTTTTTCTCACCATGGAGTATCAATTGTCAATACAGATCAAATGCGCTCATACTGAAGCTGGTCTGTGAACTATATCTATTTCAGAAACTCAGAATACAAAAACTATTCTGAAATTCTGAAGGCTTGGTTTATTTGTACATCATTCTGAAATTCTGTGACATTTGCTGCTTATATGAAAGTTTAACTAAAAATCCACAGGGTATTAAAGGAATAAATTTGTAATCATACTTAATTCCTGTAACTAAGGAGAGTTACGGATATGACTGTGGAGTAGAGAAAGACCATTTAATACCATACAGTAAATTATGTACACATGGAAATCTCAACAACATAAGCTGACTTCAGGATGCTTCTCGCACTCAGAAAAAAATAGCAACTCCCCAGCCCTACCATGCCGCAGCAGTTCAACATAATCACTGCCATCTTCTGAGGGATGATGGTCACTGTCTTCCAGCCTAGCAGTTCTGGGCATCTGGATGCCTCTTCCACCTTGGTAGCTGCCCACAGGATGGGATCCGGATAGGTAGATGCTGTTGTTATATGGACTATACCCTGAAGAATGCCAGGGACTCCCAGCTAGAAGAGCAGAACAAAAACAAAAGCCATGCAATTTTAGACTATTCATGTCTAAAAAGAGAACATTTTAGCTATTCATAATCACATGGGTTGTTGCTGCAAGTACTATGCCTAAAAAGTCAACTCTTTTGCAAGCTTTGTATAATTGCAAAATGTTCACATGCTTTGTAAGGGCACTGTGGCCACAATGTATGACAATTCATAAGGGAACAGTAACCACTACTCAGCCTAAGATATTAAGCTATCATACCCTATTTACTTCAGGCTGATCATTAATGTATATGAACTGCTTACCTTCTTGGCTACTGGAGTCCTTTGAGTGGCTATCTGAGAATCCCCAGGTATGGTAACACCCTTGAAAGCCTCTCAGGAATTTCTAGAGGTTGCAGATTTCTTGGCAGGAGCCTTGCCCCCCTTACATACCAGGTATACTAGGCATGCTAGCTCCTTTGAATTTCTATCAGTTCTTATAACTGCCACAATGAATCCAAGAAATAAACTGAGGTCACTTAATACCAGACAGAGGATTAAAAATACAGTCAGGACCAGAAATATTGGAACAAGGATAACTGTTTTGGCATTTGGCCTCTGTACACCACCACACTGAAGTTGAAAGGAAACACGCCCAGATGGGAGCGAAGTCAGGACTTTCAGCTGTAATTCAAGGAGGTTGACCAAAATGGGGCACTAACCATTCAGGAAGTACAGCATAAAAACAATCCTAAAAATAAATTCCAAGAGGATAGAAAATTGGCAAGTAATTCCAGTGAGCATCATCAAGGGACTAACCACCCCCAGCAGTGGGTAGAGCCCATATCACCCCATGCACACTGACAGAGCCAGGTCTTTAAAACTTTTCAGACAGCCAGGAGGGTAGGGCCCCACCACACCTCTGGGGGGAGAATATTCCAAAGGGTGGGGGCAACGGCAGAGAAGGGTCTCTTCCTGGGCCCCACCAGCTGACGTTCCCTTGCTGATGGGATCTGCAACATGCCCTCTCCACCTGACCAGGTGGGATAGGTTGATATAATGGGGATGAGACAATCCCTCAGGTAACCTGGACCCATGCCATGTAGGGCTTTAAAGGTGATAACCAACACCTTGAATTGGAGCCGGAAGCAAACTGGCACCCAATGCAGCTCACGCAGCAAAGGTGTTACATGTGCCATCTTTGAGGCACCTATTATCCATGCAGCTGCATTTTGAACCAGCTGTAGTTTCCAGATACTCTTCAAGGATAGCCCCATGTAGAGCGCATTGCAATAGTCTGAGAGTTGACCAGAGCATGAGTGACTGTTTGGAGAGCCTCCAGTTCCAAGAAGGGGGTGCAAAGGTGGGCAAAGGCCCTTCTGGCCATGACTGCCACCTGCTCTTTGAGCAGTAGTCGCGAGTCCAGGAGGACCCCCAGATTATGCACTGGGTCTGTTTGGGGCAGCGCGACCCCATCCAAAACCAAAGATGGTAAGTTCTCAGATACAGAGGGGCCTCCAATCCACAGCCACTCCATCTTACCAGGGTTCAGGTGAAGCCTGTTGTTCCCCATCCAAGCCCCCACAGCCTCCAGGCACCACAAAAGGGTGGTCACGGCATCACTCAAGTCACCCAGGATAGAGATGTATAACTGGGTATCATCTGCATATTGATGATACCTCAGCCCACGGTGACAGATGATCTCACCCAGCGGTTTCATGTAGATGCTAAGAGCAGAGAGAGTAACAAGCCCTGTGGCACGCCACAATGAAGGGGCTGTGGGCTGGAACTCTCGCTCCCAATCAACACCGGTTGTGATCAACCTTGGAGGAAGGAAGAGAACCAGTTCAGAAATATACCATCCCCTCCAACTCCCTAAGTTGACCCAAAAGGACGAAAGCCGCTGAGAGGTCAGGAAGAGGAAGGATGGTTGCACTCCCTCCATCCCACTCCCTCCAGAGATCATCCATGAGTGCGATCAATGGCAGTTCCATCCCAAATCCAGGCCTGAAACCTGACTAGGAGGGATCCAGATAATCTGTTTCCTCCAGGATACTCTGGAGTTGCAACGCCACCATCTTCCTTAAAAAGGGGAGGTGGGAGACTGGGCAAAAATTGTCCTGTATGGTGGGGTCCAGTGATGGCTTCTTGAGGAGGGAAGCACCAGCACCTCCTCAAGGCCCTCAAGGCCACTGGAAACACTCCCTCCTGCAAGGATGAATTCACTATTGCCCGGACCCACCCACGTCACCTCCCGAGTAGCCTTAACCAGCCAGGAAGGACATGGATCTAGATGGCAAGTGGTGGCATTGACCATTTGGAGGACCCTGTCCACTTCCTCGGGTTCAACAGGATCAAACTGTTCCTAGATAACAGGGCAAGTCCGTACCCTGGGCATCTCTACAGACCATGCTGCATGCTTGGTATCCAACTGGGACTGGATGTGAGCAATTTTATCCTCCAGATGCCCAGAAGCTCCTCTGCACGCCCCTGTAAATGGGCCACTGGGTCCCCCTTTCCCAAAAGAGATTGGGTGATCTTAAACAAGCCCACTGGGCAGCATTCTGCAGATGCAATAAAAGCAGAGAAATGTAGACGTTTCACCACTCTTACTGCCGTAAGGTAGGCCTTAATCGCAGCTCTATTACCTGAAGGAGGGATCGGTGTTCCTATGACGACTAAGAAAGGACTGCTCTTCCAAGGACAGAGCAGAGAACAGTATTGGTTTAAAATAGAGAGCTGGGCTCAAATAGCTTCCTAGCATAATTCAGTAACTGATGCTGTGGAATAATCCAAATTCAAAGATAGCAGGGAAGCTGTTGTATTAGAAATCCTGAGCCAAAACAGTTGATTTATAATGGTTGTTTTAAAGACCAGGACATATGTTCTAACTATGACTTACTCATAGCATCTACTTGGCAATATTTATACTGTAATTAAAGAATATACTGTACTAACAAAACAATAAAGTCCAAATCCCTAGCAGCTCCAGAGCTACCTGGAACCTTAAGATTCCTATGAGACTCTGAATTTGAAGTGAAAACAACAATTCAATTTTACATGGAATTAAAAACAGGATGAAGGTTGCCATTCACAGAAATATGGAATGAGGAATTGGAATATCTTGGAAAATCAATGAGTCCAAGTTTAAGTAATATAAAATATACTTATGATTTACGAATAAAGTCAATTCATCAGAAAATATTTTGTCTGTATTGGACTCTCTAAAGACTGTTTTAAAAGGGTTGGAGTTTAGATTTTTTGCACTGGCATTGTAAGAAAATTGAGGTCTCTTTAATTCATGTGATTTGCTTTTGTTCAGCCATAGTTCTATTTTGGTTTCAAGTTGTAGTATATGTTAACACAATTCTGGGAAAAGATAAAAAATATGTAAATGTACTGTTAAATTACAGTCCCAAAATATGGAATTTGTTATTTTACAAAGGGCGTTGGTTTTATTGAGTCTGGCTTGGCAAAGAGATTAATTTTATGTAAATGGAAAGAAGCTTATCATCTTGATGTTAAGGAATAGATTCAAGCTATATTTTTTATTATCATTTTTTGAAATGTCTTTACATTCTAAAAATGAGAAGATGAAGTAATATCCTTCTACATAGTTTAGATTTAATGATTAAGGATAGAATTAATTTTAAACTGATACTACATTAGTCTTACTTTTTCTTAATTAGTTTCTTTTTCTTCTTTTATGTTTAGCTTAGTTTAATCATTGTAATGCATGTAGTTTTTTCCTGTAGAATAACTGATGTACTATATTGTTTGTTTGCAGTTGTTATATTTCATCAATAAAAATTTAAAAATACCTTTAGAGGCACACATACTCTGAAAACAAATCAACTGATTTCTGAATGGAAGATATGGGAAAATGCCTTTGTAACTTGAACATGGCATCTACGGCTATGTCACACAGAACAGGAAGACAATATCCATCAAGATCCTATGAAAACAGGATAAGGCTCCTTCTGAAAGGCAGCTAGCCTTTGATCAAGGTAGGAATTAATCAGAAAGGAGAAAAATAAAGTTGTTGCAGACTGCATTTGCATGCTATACCTGCACTCTATTTAGGGTACTCTCAATACTGAATAAGCCATCTTCAAAGAAAGATAGATCCTCGGTCCTAACCTTGGTGTCCATCCTAAGTCACACAAGGCAGAAGAAAGTATGTGAGATCATCATGACCATAGCTACTAAATCAGCTGCATGATGAGCTATATTCACCTCCTGTTTAACAAATTATGCTGTTTCTGTCTGGAAAACCTGGACAATCTGACATTTTTCAATTGGCAGGTATCATAAAAATAAGGATATTTTCTCCCATTAAAATATATTATCATATGTGCTTGATAATTGGCTTTAGTTATTTGTCAGATTTATATTCCAACTTTTGTTCTGGAGCACAACAAATTGTACATACCTCTCCTTCCTCCTAGGTTGGGTTGAGAGAGAACGACTAACCCAAAGTCAACCAGTGATAGTCCATGGACAAGAGTGGAGTAGAACTTGAGTCTCCCCAGTCCTACTCCAATACTTTAATCAATATGCCACAGTGGTTTTCAATACGGAGAAAGAGTGCTCCTGAAGAATATAACTTTCAAATGAGACCTGCCCAACTTTCCGTTCTATTTATCCAGTGTGGCGTAGAGGTTAAAATATATTTATTTTATTTATTTATTAAATTTCTCCCCTGCCCATCTCCCCCCAGCAGGGGACTCTGGGCGACTCACACAAAACATTAAAATCATAAATATATATAAATACATAAAACATCAAAATTTTAAAAACATTACTAAAAAAGGAAAAGGAGAGTCCAAGAAGATGAAGAATCTGGGGTTGAAGACAGCAGGCCTCTATGGGGCTAGCCATCCCCATGCTTGAAGTATTCCCTTGTGAGACTAGGCTGAAGCTGCCATAACCTAAAGATGAAGCAGGCATGCAAGAAAAGAGGACAAAAGCCAGGAAACTTATCTATGAGATCCCTTCAAGGAGGTAGATAAGAAGGAAGCAAGTTGTTAAGGAAAAAACAAAGGACCTGAACCAGAAAAAGGAAGTTGGGCCTGAGCACATGGAAACCCTCACCCCAATCCCATCCACTTGTAAATCAACCCAGCAAGGACTTTTGGGGATAAAAGAGGTCCCAAAGCCCATCCACTCGGGAGTCATCTGAGTCATCTGAGTCATCTTTGGATCCAGACTTGGCCCACTTGTAAATCAACCCAGCAAGGACTTTTGGGGATAAAAGGGGTCCCAAAGCCCACCCACTCGGGAGTCGTCTGAGTCATCTGAGTCATCTTTGGATCCAGACTTGGCGGCTTCTGTCCCTCTAGCTAGTGCCTGGCAGCCTAGTTGGGAAGGACGTGGGTAAGTGTGGATGAGCGTGCGTGTGTGTGTATGAGAAAGGGCAAATGTACCTTGCAACCAGTAAAGTTTTGCTGTTACTTTAAATTCACTGGGTCTCCGTGTATTACAAAGAACCTCTTGTGCCTCAGTGTTCGGTTGGAAGTGATTTGAGGTGCATCCCTAATTATTTTCTGGCTGTTGACCAGGGCTGTGTGTCTGTCTGCTCCAGCCGCACCTATCTGGAAAACCCAGGTAGAGAGCAAGGGGGGCTGACAAGATCCGCATGCCTCAACAGGCTGCGAGTGTGTGAGTTAGTGACCATAAGCTGAACCTGGGAGCAGCGTGTGTAACACCCTCCCAACCCTAGGCCAAGTGACAGAACCAAGTCTTCAAAGCCTTTCAGAAGGCCAGGAGTGAGGGGGCCAATCACACTTCTGGGGGCAGAATGTTCCAAAGAGCGGGGGCTACTGCAGAGAAGGCCCGCCTTCTGGACCCCGCTAATCGGAGTTCTTTTACTGAGGGGGTCTGAAGCATGCCCTCTCTGTGTCATCAGGTGGAACAGATTGAAGTTATGGGGGAGAGGCAGTCCCTTAGGTAACCTGGTCCCATGCTATGTAGGGCTTTAAAGGTGACAATCAATACCTTGAATTGGACCCGGAAACAAACTGTTACCCAATGCAGCTTGCGGAGCAGCGGTGTTACATGGGCCCTCCTTGGGGCTCCAAAAATAGCCTGCATGGCTGCATTCTGGACCACCTGTAGCTTCCGGATACTCTTCAAGGGTAGCCCCATGTAGAGTGCATTGCAGTAGTCTATCTGGGAGATAACAAGGGCGTGAGTGACTGTTCGAAGGGCATCCCGATCCAGGAAAGGGTGTAATTGATGCACAACCTGAAGTTGTGCAAAGGCCCTCCTTGCCATGGCTGCCATCTGCTCTTCAAGCAGGAGCTGTGAGTCTAGGAGGACCCCCAGATTACGCACTGGGTCTGTCTCGGGCAGTGCTACCCCATCCAAAATATTGGAGTAGGACTGCAGAGACCCAAGTTCTACTCTTACTCATTGAAACTCACTGGCTAAGCCAATCACATTAGTGGCAACAGGCATGGCAAAACCTGATGCTGTGAAGGGCCCACAACTAGAGAGGCCAGAAACTTTTCTTTGACTTTTTTGCTCTGATTATGACAGTTTTTTAAAAATCTTTTCGTGACTTTCCTGGTACTTGTGGCAATGTGGTGGAGCTTTCAGGATTCCCACTGGGAGACTTGATTCTTGAACATCAATTTCTCAAACATGTAGGAACTCTGGATATAGACAAAGTAGTGTCAGAGTCTGCTATTCCAAGAGCCTGTGCCCAAAGAGTGACTCACAAAAGGACAAAAATTGGCAACGAGCCTGTTCAGTAACCATCTGGAAGTGGTTACAAGAGTCTAATTCATGGCCTTCCCCAAGACCAAAAGAGTTTTGTGTATATTTGAGGGGGGAAGTCTGCAGCTTACACTGGAAGTGCTCCTGGAGAACCAGTCTGCCATCTTCAGCAGGGGTGGAGGCGAGCCTAGCACTGACAGCCTACTCACAGGCTCTTTGCTCTCTCAGCCCAGCCTTCCTCCTGCAAGGCTTCATGAAGGGACAGCAGCTTCCAATGCAAGCTGCAGAGCACACACTGTGCCTCCAAGGAAGCCCTCATCCCTCTGCTTTCTCCAGTTCTGCCACCAACCAGAACAGTGCCTCCCACACAGCTGCCATCTTTGCCCAGGGAGCCACTGCTGCCTTTCCTGCCTTGCCCGGCAATAGAACGTGCCGCAACTCACTGGCTACTCCCACTGCACTCTCCACATCCTACATGCTATCACTCTTTGCACTTGCAATGGAAGACAGGGCTCCTCTGCCCATACCACTGCCCTGCCTCCTCTACCAGCTCCATCCCACTGCCTCTTCCCCTCCTGGGCCTTCGGCAGACGAGACTTGGCTACATGCAAACCAGGGCTGCACCCTTACCCAGCACCTGGATCCTGGGCCAGCAGCAGGAGGAATAAAACAGCGAAAGTCAGCTGAGGGAAGAGGAGTGCAATGTGGCCAAAGGGGCAGAGATGGGGAGGAGACAGGCAGGTGGGAGGAGTTGAAGCAGAAGCAGTTCACGCAGGGTAGAAGAACATGACAGTGGGACACAGTGACGATCATAAATGCAGGCCAGTTGCCAAGCCCCCAAACTTTGATCATGTGACCGTGGGAGCATTCCAATGGCTGGAACTTTGAGGACTGGTTGTAACTATCATTCATTCAGTGACGTCGTAACTTTGAATAGTCACTGAATGAATGAACATAACTCAAGGACCATCTTTGATGAAAAAAGCAAATTAGAATGATCAATGATGGAAATAAATGTGCTATCACTGCAGTGATTGAAAACAAACTGAAGGGAACAACCACTAGTTACACATGGAAAAGTGGTGCTCCCACCACTGCAAACTTCAGAAGATTCTGAATGGGCTCTGGCTCAGGCATGTAATCCATTTTTATTTCAGGAAAGCATCTGGCAAAATAACTTGTGACATTATCATTAGCAGGCCAGTTACAACTGAACTGATGGTATAATGATTAAATGGATAGATATAGATATATGGATATGGATATACAGATCACATTTATACACCATTCAAAAGAGACAATAAAAAAGCTAAGAAGGAAACAAAAAAACCAGAACGCATTCTCTCCAGCAACCAACATCACACAAATAATTAAGGAGAAAACAATACCCTAATCAAGGAACTACAAAGGAGAAAACCACATTCCCACCAACACTGGCAGGGCAAGCTACTGTATATGAACAGGGAGCAAACCCCACACTTGCTAGCACTGATGATGTTACCTAGTCAGGTAATAAAACGTCTGCAAGCAAACAACCAAGCTCAGAGAGCACCAAGGACTCCACAGATATAGATATATAGATATAAATCATACTCAACAAGTGCTCATAAACATTTCTTCAGTATACCAAGAGTGAAGTACTAATTGTGATGCAATGTACTCCTCAAAATTTTTATTTAATAACTTGGATGAAGTGGAGGGAATGCTTATCAAATTGGTAGAAGACATAAAATAGGGTAGAATAGATAATCTTGGAGATTTGGAGAAGCACCAGACAACATGAGGAAGTGGAAATATTACCCCAACCTTTAAAAAGGGGTATACATCCATTATTCTCATATTACCTGAGAATATTCTAGAGCGAATCATTGATCTGTAAGCACTCTGAAAGCAATTTAATAATTACCAAAAATAAGTACAGCTTTCTCAAGAAATTACCTTATTTCACTTTTGATCAGATAATTGTCCTAATAGACTGTGAAAGTGGTGTAAATATGAGACATAATATTCACTCTGAGCCATTGGCAATAGAATGGCATAGAAATGCATGTTAGTTTATAAATAAATGAACAACTTGATTTCAGCAAAATATCTGACATCTCATGACATTCTTACTAGCAAACTATTGAAAAGGGGGTGGATGACATGAGAAGCTGTCACAAAAATCACTTTCCCAACCCAATAACCAAAATTAAACAGCTAGTATTTGTATTTTGTATTTTTAAAGAAAATACTGAGCATTGTAATAGAAGCAATGAGGCAGCTTAACAATAAATAGTAGAGATGTACAAAAAATTTCAAGTTCATTGAATGGGACATTTCAAGGTTGCTCCAACCTCACCACAAGTTTGGAGCAGACCAGAAAAGCAGAGCAGCATGAGAACACTTTTGTGAAGGTTCAAGGTTAAAAAGATGTTTCAACTAAAACAGTCTGAACGTCACTTGAACTGTTTCGCACGCCTACAATAAAAAAGCCTTTGATTTCAAATTAAATAGCAACAGATTATCTAAAAACTAGAGTTAAAACATACAAAGTCCTATCAAGTATTAACATTTACCTCCACCAGGACCAAATCCACCAGCTCCACCACCAGCGCCTCCCATAGGTGCACCGCCACCAAAGTGCTGGGGGAACTGAGGTAAGGTCTTCTTACGCTTCCTTTCTACTTCTTCCTTATCTGCAGCCAAGAATATAGAAGAATAATCAGTGATGCGCCCCACCATACTGTTAAACATCAGAAGTAGCACATCACCTGGAGTGCCTTGTACCTTCTACCACTGGGTAGTATGTAAACTGCTTGGAGTCACTCACGTCACCCCCTCGCTTGCGCTTCAACTGAAGGAACACAGTGACTGGACGATCTATCTTTGTCTTGTGATAAGGCGGAGTACGGAACACAATGGCATACTGCAAGAACACAAGACATGGGTGGAGTGTAAGCAGATGAGTCACATACCCTGCAGCTGTATAATCTCTTAAACTGTTCACCCTTTTCTCTATGTGCGGTAATAAGAACAGAAAGATCAGTTTACAGATAGTCCTTGTTTAATGATCCTAACTGGAACCAGCAACTCTGCCTCTAAGTAAAGGGGTCACTAAATGGGAAATCACATGACCGAGACTGCTATCTGCTGGAAAGAGACAAGACTACTCAGTTTCACGGCTTTGGCTTTTGTTTACCTCCTAACCACTCCTCCACCCTTTGGAATGCTCCTATGCCTTACTGTCTTGTACACATAGAAAGCAATGTAATCATGCCACAGCCCGGGGCCAGGAACCACAGGTGTACTCTGCAAACAGCTTACTCTCTTGAAATCCTTTTGTCACCAAGCTCTCCGGTCTGCAAGGGGGGGAGGGGAAGCAAGCAGGCAATCTCTACTTTGCCTGACCCTTTTCTGCCACTGGTGCAATCACATTGCTTTCAATATGTAGAAGAGCAAACAGCTTACTCTCTTGAAATCTCTTCCTCTCCAATCTCTCTGCTCTGTGTGGGGGGGAGGGTCAGGAAAAGGAAAGATTGCCTACTTGCTTTTTTACTCCTCCCCCACACACACACCAGAGACCTTGGAGAGAAAAGGATTTCAAGAGAGCTGCTGTAAGCTGTTTCTGTAGCATGCCCACAGCTCCCAGCCTTGGGCTGCCAGTGCGACTGCACTGTTTTCAATATGTATAAGAGCAAACAGCTTACTCTCTTGCAATCCCTTTCTCTCCAATCTCTCTGTTCTGCAAAGGGGGGAAAAAGAAAAAAAAAAACAGGCACAGGACAACGTGTACTGACTATAACAGCAATCATGTCGTAAATGGGCAGTAAAAGTTTTTTTTTCCAGCACCATTGTAACTTTGAATGGTCGTTGAAGAAATGGTCAGTAAGTGAGGACTACCTGTACTCATTTTTTAAAATCTATACACTTATCTACAAAGGTCAAGTATTTTATCAAAATACTGCAGGTGACTAATAGGACAGTATTTTAAACAATCTAATACTTAAGATATTGAATCCAAAAACGGATAAAGTGCAAAGAAATTCTCAATGTGTAGAAAAGGTTTTCAAAGTAAGGGGTATTAAAGGTTTCTGAATTTTTGTAAGCTGTCTAGAGCTACTGGAGTGGATGTCATATAAATTTATAAACCAAACAAACAAATAGCTAAATAATCCTTGAGAACTTCCTGAATAGGAAAATCAACTATATTGGTGCTATATCCACAGAGCAATATATCTGCACCATTCTTGCTTCTGAAAATGAAGGAACATACTAATAGAATGGAGATACACAAAAGAAAAGGTGCTTCCACCTGGGTCATTTGCAGCTAATAAACATATTGCAAGGCCTAAACAAGTTTGGCTCAGAGTTTATCTTCTGAACAGTTTTACTGGATAATCTCCATATGGCACCCTATCTATCCAAAAGGAAGGTCACCCTGAATTTTAGAAGATTCCTCAAAAGAATGAATAGACAGAATAATCATTAGAAACACAGACAAAATTCCTATGCAATGATCAGTTGAACTTATTAACCAGGACTGTAAAACCCAACTTAAACAAATCCTGGAGATTCTCAATCTAATAAATATATTCATGTAACACACACGTATATGGATTTTCCATGTACAGTCATGTGAAAAAGAAAGTACACCCTCTTTGAGTTCTATGGTTTTACATATCAGGACATAATAAAAATCATCTGGTCCTTAGCAGTTCTCAAAAGCAGGTAAATACAACCTCAGATGAACAATAACATGTTACACCATGTCATCATTTATTTTACAAAAAGAAAGCCAAAATGGAGAAGCCATGTGTGAAAAACTAAGTGCACCTTATGATTCAATAGCTTGTAGAACCACCTTTAGCAGCAATAACTTGAAGTAATCATTTTCTGTATGACTTTATCAGTCTCTCACATTGTTGTGGACGAATTTTGGCCCACTCTTCTTTACAACATTGCTTCAGTTCATTGAGGTTTGTGGGCATTTGTTTATGCACAGCTCTCTTGAAGTCCTGCCACAGCATTTCAATCGGGTCGAGGTCTGGACTTTGACTGGGCCATTGCAACACCTTGATTCTTTTCTTTTTCAGCCATTCTGTTGTAGATTTGCTGGTGGGCTTGGGATCATTGTCCTGTCGCGTGACCCAATGTCAGCCAAGCTTTAGCTGTCAGACAGATGGCCTCACATTTGAGTCTAGAATACTTTGGTATACAGAGGAGTTCATGGTCGACTCAATGACTCCAAGGTGCCCAGGTCCTGTGGCTGCAAAACAAGCCCAAATCATTATCCCTCCACCACTGTGCTTGATGGTTGGTATGAGATGTTTGTGCTGATATGCTGTGTTTGGCTTTTGCCAAATATGGCGCTGTGCATTATGGCCAAACATCTCCACTTTGGTTTCGTCTGTCCAAAGGACAGTGTTCCAGAAGTCTTGTGATTTGTTCAGATGCAACTTTGCAAACTGAAGCGTGCTGCCATGTTCTTTTTAGAGAGAAGAGGCTTTCTCCTGGCAACCCTTCCAAACCAACCATCCTTGTTCAGTCTTTTTCTAATTGTACTATCATGAACTTTAACATTTAACATGCTGAGGCCTGTAGAGTCTGAGATGTAACTCTTGGATTTTTTGCAATTTCTCTGAGCATTGCAGTGTCAGACTTTGAGGTGAATTTGCTGGGACGTCCACTCCTGGGAAGATTGGCAACTGTCTTGAATGTTTTCCACTTGTGAATAATCTTCCTCACTGTAGAATGAGGGACTTTAAATTGTTTGGAAATGGCCTTATAACCCTTTTCAGATTGATGGGCAGCAACAACTGCTTCTCTAAGATCACTGCTGATGTCTTTACTCTTTGGCATTGTGTTAACACACACCTCAATGCTCGAGACCAGCAAACTCCTAAAACTTCAGCTGTTATAGAGGTAGTCACACTTGCTGATGATCAATTGATCAAGGGCATTTGATTAGCAGCACCTGGCTGCTACTTAGCCTCTCCGTACCTATGGAAGCACTTATTCATGCAAGGCAGGCTCAGTGTCCACCTCTTGATCCTTGCTCATCAACTAACAGAATGGCTGATTAGGACCACACCAATCAAGACCTTTTTAATTCCTTCTTGAGAGAGGGAGCGGTAAAAACCTTTTTTGAAGAAGCAGGAATCTTTAAAAAATGTGTTAAGTCCAGAAATAGTGAAAAAGTACAGGCCTGTTGCTCACATTCCCATTTTGGGTAAGGTTCTCAAGAAAGTGGTTGCCTACCAACTTCAGTTTAGAAGAAACTGCTTCTCTAAACTAATTTTATACCTTATGGGATTATCTTTGCCTAGAGAAATAAGGAGGTTAAATTTTGCTGATTCTCCTGGAGTTTTCAGCAGCTTTTAGTATCACTGATCATGACATCCTTCTGGAAGAACTATCAGAATTAAGTATGGAAAACACTGCTTTACAATTATTCTATTTCTATCTGACTGACCATTTCCAGAGGTCAGGGCTGGGAATTTATAATTTCATGGAAGTTGTAATTACTGCCTATTGTTTCCTCAGATTCAATTTTACACCCCACCCCCAATATTATTTAATGACCTATATAAATAACATAAGGCTTTAGGCTGAGCTATAATCTCCCAATTATATTAGCCCTCACCCAGTTAATTACTATGCTCAGTGGAAGGCTAATAAATGGAAGTTCAATCCAAACAAGAGGAGTGTACTGTTAGTGGGGGGCCTCTCTATCCGGGGGAGTGCTGCTCAATCTGTTCTGGAGGGTGCTGCTGCCTCCAGGAAAGTTCAGGCACCAGTTTTTAGTGATCTCTTTTATCAGTCACTGTCACAGGACTCTAACAGTGCCTTTTATCATTTTAGAATAATATACTATCCACAACCCTTTCTAGGCAAGGGTTGTGGATAGTATATTTGGCCTAGGCAACCCTTTCTAGGCCAAATAGTAATTTCGTGGTTGAATTACTGCAATGCAATGCATACATTGAAGATAGTTCATGACCACGTAATCCACAATAGAGCTGCAGGATTACTATCTGGGACTAGACAATATAATTAAGTCACACCACTGTTTCATCAGCTGCACTGGCTATTAGTTATTTTTGAGACCATTTCAATATTTTATTACTGCTTTCTAAAGTCATAAACAATTTGGGGACACAGCACCCCATAGCATATTAAGGAATGTTACCTCCTATATGTACCCTTTATCTTCAGAAGCCTCCCACCTCAAATTATCCCATCAAATTAAATTAAGTGGTTAGCTGCAAAGGAGAAAGTCATCTCAATTCTGGGCCCTCTTTATTGAACACATTCCCCACTAGTATAACTAGTGCCCACTCTGATGTCCCTTCACCATTCTTCCACCAAGAAAGGTTTCAATATTTCACTTCTACAAGGTATTCTACAGTTCTGTAGTCAACTTACTTCCAAGTTCCGTATGACAGTGGATTTTATTTGCTCGTACACTATTTAAAAATTGCATTTTGTTTTTCTCAATGATCTACTATTTTTCTGAGTTTAGTATTTTAGTAATTTTAATGTGTTTAGTAATTTTGTAATCCATCCAGAAATTCAGAATATTGAATTAGAGTGTAATAAAATAAAATGTATTTGACCTACTGCAATACAAAAAGTCACTCTACAGACTCAAAACTACAGATCTTTGATAAGTCTTTAGTCAGCCACTCAAACTGGCTCTCATGACTGAATCAATCAATACCTGTTTGTGCACATCTGTGGGGGAGAAATCTCCAAAGGCCTGCCAACCATTCTCATCATCTTCATAAAAACGCACCTCGATATCATCTAGCAGAGGAGGTAAAAAATGGTAACATCAGACTATTAATACTTGTTGCAACCCTACTTTTGTCCCATTCACTACATTCTAAATCAAGACAGACTTTTTCTCTTAAGTTAAGAAAAATATAGTGGTGGACTAGATGAGGGCAAAAAAATGAACCAAATCTGATAAGTCAAAAGCAGTGCACTTATGCCATTATCTTGTACAGGAATTAAGGACATTGACTGCACTGGATGAGGTTGTACCTCCTCCTCTGATGGAGCAAACATGCAGTTTGATGGACTTCTTGAACTACTGTTTTCCATACTGGTGCAAGTGTCTTGCATAGCAAGAACTGTTTTTTCCCTGCACCAACTCATTTGGTAACAATGGTTGTCCCTAACAAGGAACAGTTTGCCAAAATAATGCTTGAACTGGTAATATCCAAACTGAATTACCACAATGTGTTTTACATGGGGTAGCATTTGAAATTGCTCAGAAACTACAGTTCATGTTGAGTCCCTTGGTAATAAAAAAAAAAATTACATTAGGTTCTAAAGAAACAGCACTGGCAGCAAATCTATTACTGAGTAACTACAATGTTTTGTGTTAATCTAAAAAGCCCTCCATACCTTAAAACCACAGATTAAAATCTGACAAGGGTGTCCACTCAGAAGTACCACATTGGTCAAGAATTGTTTATGCAGCAATCTGAAGGAGAACATGCATGGTAGAGGTAAAATAAGATATTTTCTTATCACTAGCTGCTGGCACCAGGCCTTGTGTTTGCTCTAAACACTTATTTGCTTGCATGTGCTTTTCATTGAATCTGTACTACCATCTCTCTTGCTGGTCTTGTTGCCTAGGCTTAATTACTTTATTATGTTGTAGTTTTTATAACTATATTTGGTTTTATATATTTAACAATTGTTTTATTCTATTGTAGTTGTAGACTTTAATCTGCTTTTCTCATTTATTTTATTTTATTATATTATACACTCCATTTGGGATTATGCTTATCAATAAAAAGTAGAAAATTGGTTGATGCTAATTACTATTCCAGACCAATATAATATGTTATGAAACTAAAGTCAAAAACATGCAGTCTTAAAATCTGGAAAGAGGAGGGTGCTATCCCAAATTCTACTAAAAATTATTTTATTGCAGCCTGATACATTTTGGAAATGGATTTCTTTCTCAAGGACAAGGACAGTCAAATGCATATGTTTCTAAAAAATAACATTTTTGTATTTGCTTGTTTAGATTAACTATTGGAGGCATGAATGTTGCTGAAATAAGCATGAAAGTGAGTATTAACAAGGATTATTAACATTCTTAAAACATATGTTTCCTTCATATTGTTCAAAAAAATGAAATGAAGATTGCCACAAAGATAACATGAAGCACTGAATTTATTATACCTACTAAAATATCTGTACTTTCTCTTCAGATACCTACAGAACATTTAGTGGCAGGGTAACACTTATTAAAACTATAACAAAATTAACCTGCATCATATGCAAAACCTTACCTCAATGCATATAGAAGTGAAAGAAGAATGCATAAATAAATAAATAAGCAAGCAAGCAAACCAGGATTAGATACAGTGTTTACCTTTCTGAACTTTATCACACAGCAGATATACTTCATCTCCACCTCGCACTGAGCCTGCAGTCTTATCCATCCGAGATATCTTTAGGTTGGAAGCTCCAGGAGACTCTGTAGAAAAAAAAAAGTCAGGGATGTGTAAAATTGCTTCTGGAACAATTGTACAAATATGAAAACACACTAGATCATCGTAAAGCTCAGATTTGTAAGTTTTGGCTTATCGTAGTAAACTGTGAAGAATATAGAAAATTAGGAGAAAGAGCTACATTTCAATTTGTGGCAAGCTCTGGAAACATCCAGAAGGAAGCAAAAAATATCCTACTGATTCCAAGGGTTTTAAAATAAAGCATTAAAAAATCTGAACTTTTCTGTCAGATCTCTGACATGAAGGTCATGGTAGAGGAACCTCTCATTTAAGGCCCGAAAGAAAAAGATTTACGGTCACAAGCTACCATTTGTGGCATCATTTATTCTCCAGCTTACAAATTCTCCCCAAAAGAGATGGAACCACTTAAGACCCTTTTCTATCTGAGTTTTCTATACTAATTACAGGCCTGGACTTCTCAGACTGCACACCTGCAGATGTGATCATTCAGACAGATACAAGATGACCTGCCTTGCACATATACCTTATTCAACAAAAGGAAAAAGGGAAGCCGCAGGGTTTCAATTACCTTCCAGCAAAGTTGGTAGAAACATTACAAACCTGATGTTTCACTGGGAAAAAAGAGGGAAGCTACAAGGCATCCTCTTTTTTCCTGATGAAGACATCCTATTCCTTCTCATTCCCCTGCAACATGGCAATTGAGACAGCCTGGATCATGGGGCAGCAGGAAAGCTGAAAGCATAGATAGGCAACCTTTTTCAGCACTTCAAAAATTATTATAATTACAGGTAATCCTTGTTCAGTGACCACTTGTTCAGTGACCATTCGAAGTTACAACGGTGCTGAACAAGGAGTTATAACTGCTCCTCACAGTCGCGACCATCACACCATCCCCGTAGTGACATGATCATGATTTGGATGCTTGGCAAGGTTGAAATTTCTCACTCTATTTTTTAGGAATCTGGGAGTTATGAAAATAGCTTCTGGAAGGTATAACATGCATTTTATATCTTAAACTGTCAAAAAATATAAAACACCGAACTATTTTGCCACCAAATTTTGGAAATATGAAATGGGAGCCTCCAGAGGTCACAAAAATGGGGCTGCATTTAACCCAGAGTTCCCCATGCTGGGGGTGGTGGTGGAGAAAATACATAGTATCTATGATATTCAGGGGACCAAAAATGGGTCAGAGCCATATGAGAAGACAGGCAAACTCCTCTCAAAAATATGTTATTTTTACCTTCATGGCAGATAGAAAAATCATCATAACTTGGTATATGCCAAAATCTAGCTTTTTGTCAACATTTTACAGCAGCATTATAGCAAGGCTGTAAAATACATGTATCCTGGAAAGTACTCACAAATGTACATGTACAATCCTGTCAAATTATGATAACTGCCAAGTCTCAAATGTAGGCCTCCTTGCAAACCAGATATACATTATAGTAGACACTCCTAAATCATATAAAACATGGCTATGGATCAAAAGTTAGACTCACTGCTATCATGAATGGGGTCAGAAATAACTGGCTTTAATGCTAAAGTGAAGTTTCCACTACTATCGCGAAGATAGGCACTGAAGCGCAAACGAACGATGCTGAGATCCATTGTCTTCTTCAACTCCTTTGCCTCTTGTTCAATCAACTCTTGTTCAGATTCTGCTAAAACAGATGCTAAGTTATAAATCTGACAAACAGTCCAGCATCCCGTATCAAGCAAAACTTCCTCTGGATACCAAACTCACACATAAATGTTCATTTTAATATTTTGAAAATTAATCTAAAGGAAATATTTACATTCTCCCAACTCTCTCAATCTCTGATGAGCATTTTTCAACAATTTGCAAACTCTAATATTCATACTTCTTCCACATATAATATAGAGCTGATAGTGAACTACTTCAGTCTGAATTAAAGACAGACAGACAGAATGTATTTTTATTGGTCAATGACTGAAATAAAGTTCTGTCTGTCTGAATTAATATAACCTACAATTTTAAGTACAGTAGATTCCAGTTCCTGATAAAAACTCAAAATCAGTTTTTTGAGTGTTCACAGAGCTTACCAGAACATTTTCAACCCTCCTGCAAAATAAGGTTGCTGTAAGATCCCCAACTGAAGAGGAGCTAAGGCCAAGGAGAAATGTTTTGCTCTGAAATACAGTTTTATTTGCTATTCCTGTTTACGGGACAAACTCATGAAAGAAAAGAAAAATGCACTTTACAAAAGCTCAATAGTACCACTCTTTAATATTAGCTTGAGCACTAGAAATTGTCGCTGGGGCTGAGCTCTAATACGCCGTTTTCTTTTTACCTCCAGTCCTGTGCTTTCCTTCATTCCATTCCATTCCATTCCATTCCATTCCATTCCATTCCATTCCATTCCATTCCATTCATTCCTTAGCTAATTTCAATCTTCCATTTTTCCTTTCCTGTACTGGGTCCATCAGGTATCCCAGGCTTCAAACCCACATGGAAGTAGAACTTCCTAAGTTAGATAACCTTCTCTCAAATGTATATACTACTCATATCGGTAAAGCAATCAATATCGCACATTTCTACCCAAGGAACACTCAGTTTCACTTTGAACAAGTATAGACAATTTCTTCAGATCACACTATAGAACCCCTTGTGCGTATGAGAACTTGTGAAGAACACCTGACAGGTAAATGTTTTATGATCAGTGTTTCTATTCCATGCAAGATCCAAAAGGGGACTGGTAACTAGTGAAGAATATGTAAGTAATAAATGCACAGATAGTCTCAGTTTACTCATTTCTGCCTACAGTACAAGCACCCATTCTATCTAGGGTCTTAGGATAAAAGTGAAAGAAGACCAAGACCGTATCTAGAATCTGTTTTATAAATTCCTAGAATTATCCCCGTGCTTTTCTTTTCTGTTCAAAGTCACCTGCTAGAGGCTGCACTCTGTTTCGCATCTTCTGCTTCTGCAGTTTGTCCTTGATGACCTCCATCATGTTTTTCTTAGTCACATGGAGCACACCTAGGTTATTAAATCTGATAAAAGACAAATTACCCTCTACTACAATAACAATCATAATGTCTGCATAGGCAGCAACCTGCTCAAATTCCAGACGCTATTGTAGTACTGAGATGAGCATATTAAAAAACAAGGTAAATCACTGAAGATGAAAGACCAAGATAGACAAATAAGGCATATAAATTAAATAAATAAATAAATAAATGTAAAAACTAGGCTATCATTATTGATGGAAACATGTATGTCATACAGTAGCCAACCAAAGTTACTGGGGAGCTAAAAAGCATCGACAGGAGAGCTTTACTGCCCCATCTCTTTAAAACCATGTGGGTGATTCCGTAATTTAACTGTGGACTGTGCAAATGATGGGCTTACTTTTATTGATCCTATATCTCCCCTTATTTAATTTCAGTGAATGATCAGGGGTTCAAAAATTGGGACAGGGATAATGTTCCACACTAGGAAGGATTTTATATATCTTTGTCATGTTTCTAGTCTAAGTTAAAAGGTTCAAAGCACAGTAGTCTTTGTTCAAAGGGGAGCTACTCAAGCCTCCTAATCTTTTTGATTGCCATTTTCTGCATCTTTTTCCACTCTATTTTTTTTTTAGTTATAGTGACCAAACTATACTAGTAGCTTTATTTGCTTCTTAATAATATTTTAATAGCAGCTGCAAACCAGCTGACATCTTCATTTACCATGATCCAGAGTCTTTGTGCTAATTAGTCACTGCCAGTTCAGACAGGTTAATGTATATGTTAAATTTTAATGTCAGGCACCTACATTTCTCTTGCCCCCCTCAAACAAGTAAACATGCCAAAGATTTCCAATTTGCATAATATCCATTACAAAATGTGGATTTTCTGATGTTTGCTTAAACTATTTGAATTTTGACAGAGTATGTCAAGATTTGCAAGAACCAATAGGTTGCTAAAAGCCACCTGCAGATGGCCCAAAGGACCAGAAACTATAGCAAAATTCTCCATTAGACCATCAAAACTGGAACACTGAACATAAATGTTCCTTTTCTTCAGATATAGAGAAACCATGCATGAAGAGTCTTTCTAAAGATGGAATATGTATTGATCACCTGATTTATACTGTTTAAAGGAGAAACACCTTCCCTTTTAGTTTTAATCACCATACAAAACTCACTGAGAATATATACTATGCAAAAGACCCAAGAGAGTATATCAAGGCCATTAAGAAATGACTATATAGAACCCAACATGTTTGGGGCAATTCCTTTTCAGTAAGCTACTAAAACAAAACCATATAAACAGCCTACGCAGCTTTATCTCTGGACCATGATACTGATCCAAGTGACTTGCCTAACAGAATCTCCTGTTTACTGAACAAATAAAGTATTAGAAAAAAGAAAAGAGTTATTAAATCCAGTGAGGAAAAAAAAGTTTAATTCTTACTTTTTGTAAAAAAATCAGCATTATATGTATTGTAAGCATCAAAAACATTAGAAATAGAAACATATCAATCATTATTTATAGATTAAAAGAAATATAATTACACTTGCTCATTTTAACTTAAAGCCCTGTACTGTAATGCCAGTAACCCACTTATAGATATTTTAAAGGGGTTTCAAAGTTGTCTAATTTAAGTTTTTTATGTTTATTGTGTTAATTTGTAATACCTGCGAAAACAGAGGCAGTCTTCCTTTATTTTATTTTTCATAGGTGTAGATTAATAGAATACTTTCAATCAAAAGGAAGTCATGCCCCACAACACAAAATCAGTTGTGCTCCATATATGTCCTTGTGTTTCATATCTGCATATTTGATTTGTGCTAATGAGAATACAAGTTTTTTTTCCTTGTTTGGTAATGAAAAATAAAGAATATTTTGAGCTTATTTTCCAACTTGCCAAGAAAAGAATACACACACATATATATTAGAAGTCTCTCAGAAAAAAAAAATTACTGCTACATGTTTCTGAAAAAAAAATCTCAAATACAGGTAGTCCTCAGGTTATGATGGTAATTGGGATCATGATTGCCGTTGCTAAGCAATGCGATTGTAAAGCGCAATGTCATGTGACTACATCATTTAGAGACAACAATCCCAGCAGTCCTGGTTGCCATCATAACCCCAAGACGTATGGGTCATTAAGCTGGAAGCAGTGGGAGTCCCAGGTAAGGAGTACAGGGGTGCCGTGGGGGGGTGAAGGAGGCCAAGGAGGCCCTGGGAGGGCTGGAGCAGGCTGCATGTGAATTGGGGGAGGCCTTGAGAGGGAGTGGATGGCACAAGTGCAGGAAGGCCGGGGGTGGACAGTGCGGCACAAGTGCAGGAAGGACAGGGGATAGATGGTGCAGCGCAACTGCAGGAAGGCCAGAAGGTGGACAGCACAGAGGGACATGAGCACAGGAAGGCTGAGGGGACTTACCAGAGCGACTTGCAACCTTCCCTGCTGACTTCCCTATTGACTTTGCTTGTGGGAAGCCAGCAGGGAAGATCACAAAGGACAATTACACAAGGGCGGGACACTGCAACCACAAGCGCAAGCCGGTTGTCAAGCACCCGAATCGCGATCACGTGACTAAGGGGTGCTGAGACAGCTGCAACTTCAAGGACCAGTCATAAGTACCACTCATACTGCACCGTTGCAACTCTGAACAGTCGCTGAACAAGTGGTCAGTAAGCGAGGACTACCTGTACTGAGATACATCTTTAGTAAGCCAATTTGAAAACTAATCTACTTCCTAACCAAAAAAAAAATAAATGAATCAGTATGTCTTAGCGTGCAATATCTACAGTATGAAGAAAAGGAGCATGCAATAAAGTTTACTTTGCTTCTTCTCCTTCCTTTAATATTTGGGAGCATAATCCTTTAATTAGGATTTTAAAACCTATGTTCCTAGCATTTCATACCCGACCAAGATCAATCTTGTACTTCTAATTTCTGCCAACTCCCTTCTGAGTTCACTCAGAAGTCCTCACTCATACAGATTAGGCCATGAATTTAAGAAAGCAGAAATGTACAAGTCAAAGACTGCATGATTAAATGGAAGCAAAATGTGAATACAGGTAGTCCTTGTTTAGGAACTGCAATTGGTTCCGGCAACATGGTTGCTAAGCAACATTGTCACTAAGTGAACCACATAACTGAGAGAAAGCGAGAGAAAGAAGCTGTGAAGATTGCTGGTTGCTGCCATCTCATTTAAGATAAAGTTCTCTTGTGCAGCAATGCCATTGTTACTATCACTCCGGCTTGCATTGTTGTCAGGAGCAGAAATTTAAAGTGCACGCATGGGGAAGAAACTGATTTTTTTACTACTGTGTAGTGTAGTAGTACTGTTTACTACCACTGTATTTGCAAACCATCACTATTTGAGAGAGTTGCTAAATGAGGATTACCTGTAGGTCAACTGATATGTAACAATGGGAACATCAATGGAAGATAAATATTCAATTTACCATGAACATTATACTCAGAGAAAACTGGTACAAGATTATTTTTTGATAGAATATTACTTTATTGCCAAACATTTTCATTCAAAAAATTTCTGGAAATGAAGTAATCAGATTGAAACATATCTAGCAGAAATGTCACAAAGCCCAGCAATTCTGGAAGATGATTCACCTTACAATGAAAGAGATTTTAAATAATGACTTTCCTTTCCTGCCATCTGCTTTTCTATGAAATATCACTAAGCCTTTTAAGTTAGCTTTGTATATGTTAGCAGCCGCTAAGATACTTTATGCTTCCCAGTGGAAATTACACTTAATTTTTTCATTAAAGGATGGCAGACTAAGCTCAATATCAAAAATAACTTCATATTTAAAAAATAAATCTGATACTAACTTTACCTTGGAAACTATTTACAGATTATAATTCTGGACATAAAACTCTGTGATATCCAAAATTCAGGTTTCTCTTAAAATAAGATTTTAAAAAACCAAGTTCTGTCTGACTGGTCATAAAATTAATGGCAGTTTCAGATTAGCTAGAAATTCTTGTTAATTCTTATTATTTGATTGATGATTGTTATTACTGTGGTTGCTTTTGTTAACAATAATAATTTGAGGTTTATTTTATTATTTATATAATACAATTATTATTTTTATTATTAATCTTTGATTCAAACTGCCAAATTGATATATGGTTGTTTAATAAATTGTATTAATGTTACTAATAGAATAAATATGTTTTTCTTTTTTCTTAACATTCTGTAAATTCCTAACTAATTTTTAGTTTGTAAATCCCTCTCTTTTTGTTCTGCTTTTTTTTCTTGGTGCTGTTCTTAAGTATCTAAAAATAAATAAAATATTAAAAAATGTGTAATTTTCTGTTCAGTAAGTATCACTTTTACATTCCATAATACTACAGGTAGTCTTCATTTAGCAACCACAATTGGGAGTGGCAACTCAGTCATTAAGCGAAGTGATCACTAAATGAAACTGTGACTATGCTTATGATCTTACTTCAGTTTTCCTTTGCTTTACAGACCTGCAGAGGTCATAAATGCAAGGACTGGTCGTAAAGTTATTTTTTCACCACCTTTGTAACTATGAATAGTCGCTACACAAGGTAGTCGCTAAACGAGGACTATCTGTAAACTGTGGTATCTAGCCCACTACCTACTCAACCTGGAGGCTACGAGTGAGGCTTAAAAGAGAGAACACCTAATTATTAAAGCTTGCCCCCAAAAACATGTGTTTCAATATATAGAACAAACTTGCACACTGTTTGTGCACACCTTCTCAAACAAGGAAAACACCAGGTAGCACCTGGAATTATTCATTTGTGCTGAATTTTCCCTGCCAGGACAAATGGCAGGAAGCTTGAGGTTTCATTAGATAAGAAGGTACTGCAATCCATTTGCTCAATTTAACTAAGAGAAAGAAACATACTATAATGAAACAGGTCTTGCCTTCTGAACCCCACGTTCATTCCTCCATCACATAAATCATACATACTGTGCAGTCATGTCCTTTGGGCCCACCATCACAATGCAGTTGCCAGCTTCGTTACACTGCTTTCCGACAAGACTGTGTGCATGCACTTGTGGAGGATCGGTGTGAGTCACCAAATCTACTTCTATCCTAGCCAGTCCAATGTAATTAGAGATCTGCCAATAAAAGTATACAAAATGACATCAAGGGGTCCTTCCATAAAGACCATCTTTCTATGAAACATCCATTCTTCAAATGGTCATGGAGTTTTAAAAAGAAATATTCCCCTATGTAAGCTTTACTGGGTTAATTTGTACTCATTATATATGCTTTCTTCTGGCACTGCTTAAGGAGCCTGGAAGCCTTCTCTTCTGTTTCTGATTAAATGTAACTTGCTAAGTTTCATTAACAGAAATAGACTACAATAGTCTTAAAAATGGTTGGAAACAAAAGCCAGTTTTGGAACATGGTTTATAAAGCTTATCTATAGCCACTAATAACAATTAAGACCATATGATACCACTGATCATCTTTGCATACTGTATAGCAAACAGCCATGAATCTTGGCTTATTAAGCCATAATATGAACAAGCAGCATACTCATGATTCTGCCTTTGTGCAAAGAGGTAAACAACAAGATAAAAACAGCACAACATCAATTCCCAAAGTCGGATTTAGTGTGCCTCAAAACATCAAAGCTAGTTTTAAACACAGCTATTTTGACTGATAAATATTGGCTTGTTTGGGTGCAATAAACATCCTGGTTTATTTGGCTTGTTTATCTGCTTGCATTAAGTGAAAATAAAATGGGTTATATACAGAATCATGTGACTTGTTCACTCTGTTTAAATCCATACATTGCACTAAACCAAAATGCACGTTTCTTGCTTTTAGCTTAACCTAACATACAATTATGTTTTAACCAGAATTTTTAAGCTTCTTTTAAACACAGTTCCTGTTTCACTCTACACAGATAGTTTTGAGGCATTTTCTGACCCAAATAACCCAGACCGGAATACAATTTTTTTAAAAAAATGTATTATAATTTGAATTTAAAAATTATTCTAACTTAAAATTATTATTTAGATCCCACACCAAAAGGTCCAAGATTAATTGATTCAACATTTTTAAATTCACTTAGAATTCTGAATGCAAGGTACAGGTTCCAAAGGGGATTTCTAAATGCCTTCTATAAGTAAGCATAAAATATACCATGATATAAGGGTTTCAAGTCACACCAAGATGTGAAAGTATGCACTCAAGATGCATATTAGAGTTGTTCAGTTAGCCTCTTTTGCTCAAGTTCCTACTATTTTCCACTCTCTTCCACAAATATTATTCTCTAATTAACCTTTCACCAACTTCCACTCTTCCTTTTTATTCCTGGGCTCCCTCTGTCCATAGTATTATGCCCAGCCTAGCCCAGAATTAATTGTAGCCAAATCAAAATTTTCTATTCCTCCAAACAAATGTTCAGTTGCTCTGGAATCAAAAGTCTGGGGGAATAGAAAGATTTAAGCCCCTTCACTCATTCTACCAAAGAGAAGGCAGTAACATTGCAAGAACAGAAACATTTACTTCAGGCAGCTATCTATAACAACCAGGCATTACATTATGAAAACTTAAGGTGTTGGAAACAGGCAACAAAAATTAATCAGAAAGACCAAACAATATTTGTACCAAATAATATGACTAATAACAAAATTATATTTTTTGTTTTTTTTTATCCCGCCTTTATTATTTTTATAAATAACTCAAGGCAGCACACGAACATACCTAATACTCCTTCTTCCTCCTATTTTCCTCACAACAACAACCCTGTGAGGTGAGTTGGGCTGAGAGAGAGAGACTGGCCCAAAGTCACCCAGCTGGCTTTCATGCCTAAGGTGGGACTAGAACTCACCATCTCCTGGTTTCTAGCCTGATGCCTTAACCACTAAACCAAACTGGCTCTTAAAAGAAAATAAAGTAAATTTAAGATTTTTAAAGACAGAAAAAGCAATGCAGATTACAGACTCATTTTTTAAGGTTTCTTCATACAATGTGATAAATAAATGAACGTGATGCTTACCTTAACAGTGGGATAAGTCTTGTGCCCCTTTTCACTAGATGCTCCAGGCAGCCCACCATGTGAGGGCCCTTCACAGCCATAACGGAACCGGAAACCTCGCTGCCAAAAATGGTAATTAAAGCAAAGCCATTCCATCAGAGAAAACTAAACTACTAGGAAAAACTTTGCCTATGACAGGATATAGTTGGGGAATCCAGCATCCTTAGAAAATCCTTACCTGCTTTGGCTGTTCAATTATAGTGAGAAATGGGCCTTCAACTGGTAAAAACAAACAAACAAGAAGATATACAGAGTATCCCAATATTAAATAAACATATAAGCACACGTAATACAGTTTAAGTGGAAATTATGAACAAAACACATGAAAACAACAGAAAATTGGCTCCTCCCCTCAGTTGTCTATAGTTCTACATCCCTGAGGAGACATAACTTACAAAAAGTTCCTTACCTGTCTCCATAAGCAGCTCTTTCTGCTCAATCAAATGAGCACCAAACTGAAAATCGTCATAGTCTATCCCATCTAAGCACTGCATACAAAAAAGGATCAAGAAGAAAGGAAGCCTTAAGTCCCAGATGACTGAAAGCATTAGCGCAGCATTATAAAGATTCTAGATAGGGTAGATAGTCAATAGGAATGAAGTCTACATTAAGTCTTTACTACTAATGACAATTAAATGAAAACATTGAGAACAACAAGCAACTTATCTAGGCAAGTGTTTCCTGAGCATCTGAGGCAAAGAACACTCCCATCTAACACCCTACACTGGTGAAGAAAGCCTACAATTCACTTAAACTTTAAATATTGTACACTGCCTACACTCTTTGGAGTTGGGCAACCCCAAAATCCAATAAATACCTAAATAAGACCCTTAGATAAGCTTCTCAGGACATACTTCTCATCTGGAAGGAGGCAAATATGAGAATGGTATCTCCACTGAGTAGAATAAATTGTCTGGAGTAAAGAAAAGAAACAGGTATTTGCTCCTATACAAGACTAACTGATCCATCATTGCTTAAGCCTCACCTCATTTCACGTATAAAATCAGGCATTTTTTATGTTGGTAGAAGGTTGTATTACTTAAAGAACACAAACCCTGCCCTTTTTTTTTTTTTTTTTGGTGGCACATAGTCACCTAGCAGTTTCTTCTGAAAGGATTGCTGTGGAATGTCTATTTGCTTGTCTTGGGCCCAACAAATAACAAACGCAGAGAGGACAACTTTTGTTTTTTTGTTTTAAGCCTTCCAAAGTACATTATCCAAAAAGAGAATGCAGCTTTGCAAACTTGGGACTAGAGACTAGGCTTGAACCTTGCCCAGGAGGAGGCCCGGGTTTCAACCAGATCCCAGTTCAAAATAAACTGGGGGGAGGGGGGAGACCTTCCAGGCAACGGGGGACTGTTAAGACTCACCGCGGGGTAGCCTTCGCCATCCATGGAGGATCCAGCTGATAATCACGGAACTGGCAATCCGGCCCTGCGGAAGAAACAGAAGAGACAAGCGCTGCCGCCGCCGCCGCCGCCGCCAAATGAAGCGCAGGCGGAAACGGGGCGGGCAAGATAACACGGCTGGAAAGTCCCTAGAAGCCCGGCGAAGCCCAAGAGAGGGAGGAGGGAGAGAAGGAAAGAAGGCAGGCTCTGCTCGCTTCCCTCGCGGCTTCTCGGCCGCGGCAGCGCAGCTTGTTCCGCCTTCCCGCCACCCTCTTCACCTCCAGGCTCCCTTGTGGGGCGGGCAAAGGAAAGCGCTGCCCGAGGGGCGCCGTCGGGGAAGGGAGAAGCACGGCGAGTCCTCCTGGGAGCGCGGGGGACCCGAAGGCCGCCTCTTTTCTCCGGCAAGCGAGGCCGAGTTTGCTCCGCCTGCTGATCCTGGCGTGGGCGGAAACCCACCGTGCCCCGCCACGCTGAGACTGTGACCGGCGTCAGATCCGCACGTGCTTAGTTACTACGTTCGGGGATTTCAGGAGGGCCGCTGAGTGGGAGGGACGGCGAGGGGGGAGGAGGAGGAGGAGATGATCCGCTTCCCCCGGGGAAATGGAAGCACGGGGAGGGCGTCTCTGCGGAGAAACCCAAACACGGTGCCAAAGGCCGGGAGAAAACGGCAGGACGGAAGAAGGCCCGGCCGCCGCTGCCGCCACTCACCACCCGTCGGATCCCAAGCAGCTCTGCCGCGCCGAGGCCGGACTTCTCCGGCCTCGCTAAGCTCCGCCCGTCCCTTCTGGAGGGGTTTACCGCTGTCAGCTGATCTCTGGAGGGCAGGACTCCGGCGGGAGGAGGCGGCGGATGGCGACCCTCGCCGAGAGCCCCGCAGGTTTCCGAGAAGGACTTGAGCGGCGACCCTGAAGAGCCCTCCCGTGGGCCTCGCCTCCTGAAGTGGGGCTGGCACCGGGAGAAATCGGAGGAAGTGGCAGGGACGCCGTGCTTGCCCCCCTCCCCTGTCCAGCGAAGAGACCCCTCCGTTGCCTTTTTTACCTCCAATCCAAGACCAGAACAAGAGCGGCTTAAAAGAAGAAAGACTGGTTTAAATTATAAGTCTTAAAGAGAATTTTTATAAAATGTTACGTTGGTACATGTCACCGGAGAAATTGTCTAGAATGTTATAAAGGTTCTTCAAATTTATGCTGGAAGTGTAATCAACAAGAAGGAACATTTTATAATGCTTGGTGGACGTGTAAAAAAGCCAGAAAAGTTTAGACAGAATTACATATTCAAATGTACATTTTCAAATACAGAAGCTTTTAAAGATTAATGTACAATTGAAACCAGAGACTTTTGTTTTGGGACTGATGGATAAACAGTTGGAAAAAAACCATGGAACTTTGTTTTTGTATACAATAACTGCAGCAAGACTACTATATGCACAAAGGTGGAAAGATTCGACTTTACCCACAGTGGAGGAATGGATGGTGAAGATGATGGAACTTGCTGAGATGGCCAAATTGACAGCTTTAATTAGAGACAGGACATTGTCTAAGTAACGCTGATTGGAAACCCCTTGTTGGCTTTTTTGGGAAACAGAAAAAAATGAAATTATGATATATGGTTTTGATGATTAGAAAAAAATAGATTACAGAAAAAATGTAAACAATGTAATCAGAGAGTAAGAGGTCAATTTACATTTATACTTATAACTGCTGTAAAAAAATCGGAAGTCTCTTCTTTATTTTTTTTTCTTCTCTTTGATTTCTGCACTTTTGTCTTTATTATTTTTCTTATTGGTTTCCTTTTTCTTCTTTTTTCATTCTAAATATTAGTTCTTGTTATTTTTTATCCTTTGTTTTAAAATTCTAATAAAGTTATTTAAAAAAAAATAAAAGAATGACTGGCAGGGGAAGGGAGAAATGGATTCTGGTCCAAGTGAGAAAAAAAACATGTTCAGAGTTGCCTACATCCACATATGCTATTCCTGCACTTTGAAAAAAAAAAAAAACAGTTCTGGAATCTATGCACAAGTTCAATTGTCTCCCTGTTAAATCCGTTCCTAGGAAAAGATGGGCTGTCAAGTAGATGGTTATTCAGGATGGATCCTCATCCTGTTTGCTCCACTACAGATATGGGCTGTTGATCATTTCTACAGGGCGGGAAAGCATGGCATCCTTGTGAACCACCACCACTGCCTCAGCCTATAGTTTCCTGTTACACATCAAAGTAGAGTTTTCTGACATGCTGGCTCAAATAGTGCTGTCCAGTTGCCTACTGTGTGCAGTGCAAGGAATACTACTTTTCTTCCAGTCACTGGCATGGCTTCTGAAGGGACTAGACTGGTTAAACTGTCAAGTTTCACCCTGGAATTGTTTTTTGCAAACTTGCCTTCACTGAACACATGAAGCACAGTGCTGTTACACTGCAGCACATTGGTGTAGTGGTACTGTAGGCATGTGACCTCAACCAGCATGTCACAACATATAAGCACATACCTGGGGTCTCCTCCTCCACCAGCTCCTTTGCTTCTGGCTTCTGTGGAGTGGTGCGAGGCAGGTGTTGCTGCTCTGCCAGAGACCAGGAACAAGTACTTGGGTGCAGCACCTATATGCATAGAGCACTTTGGTTGTTCCATGGAGCATTATGTACCCTGGTAAAATAAAAAATCCACAGGAAACAATGAGAAAGGATGAGTTAGCAAAGAATAGCACAATGAAAGAGAAACTTTCCTCAAATAGACTAAATGTAGAAAACTAAGCTGTCTATGTGACCATAAGAAGGAAAAGTATTTGGTGCTTGTTCTCAAGGAACCTCATGGTTGAGTCCTCAAGAAGTGGAGTTCAACCCTGGACTAGCACCCTGGAGGAACTACAGGAACTACAGAGTTCCATGGTGGGTTCCACTACAGTGGGAGGAACAAGGTTCTGCTCAGAAGGCCAAGACTGAAGTAAAACCTGTACACGGGAAGCAGAGGTAAGAATTGTCAATATGTTTATTGTTGTGACTGTCAGATTCAGCCAGCATGGCAAGGCAAGGCGAATGCCACTGCTCAGCTTCGCCTAGTCAATTTCACTGCCCCAGGCACTAGCAGCGAAAAAGGGGAAGTTAACAAACCGTGAACTGATTGCTGACAGGTGGCGGCAGTTAACTCCAGCGGAGCGGATATGCTGTATCATCTCCGGCTTCCCTCGAGCGCTGCAGACAAAGGGAAGCGCAGCAATCAGCGCGCGATTGAGAACTCCCCGCGATTGAGAACTCCCGGCTTTATGCGCAACAGGAAAACCCAACAAAGGCAACAACCATGCAACCAATAGATGGCAATCAAGAAGACAAAAGAACCAGACTGAATCTGCCATTTGGGCGAGAGGGGATTACTGCGGGTAATCGGTAACTAAGCAACGGGGTAAAGCACAGGAACGGGGAAACTATAAAACATCATGTAAGTTATGCCACAACAACCCTGGCTTTGTCTGTACCTACCTACGTTACACTCTAGTAAACTTCTTTGCTGAACTTGTGTGTCACGAGAGTTTCTTTGGAGCTGAACAGGGTAAACCTTACAATGACCACACGTAACAATAGTATGTAGGATTTTTTAAAAAGTAATAATAAAAAGATAGGAAAGAAATTACAGCAACAAAGAAAACTCATGAAAGAGAATTAAGATGAAACCAATACTAAAATTGAGAGCTTAAAAATTTCTAAGTTTAAAAAAAAAACATGGCAAAGGAAACCTGACTACTAACAGTTGGAATCACATCTGCATGGAAGTAGTTCAGTCATTCAGCATCTTAGCCCTTAAGTTTATCATCAATATTCCCCCCCCCCCCCCATTTCATTGTAGATAGGGCAGGAGAGGATTAATACCCCAAAGGTAGAGATACTGTTGTACTGGACATTAACAAAATCTCACTTCATGATATGCAGTGGTCTGAAAGTGGAGATATCTTCCTCAATGAGGCATTAGTAATGTCAATCAGATCTTAGGAGAGGCTTTCATGTTTCTTATAATGGTAGTACCAAGATGAAAAGTTTGAAGGCTGTACTGCAATAGCATCTCTACAGGCATCTTGTCTGAAAAGGTTAACTCTGAAGTTTTCACTATTCCAAGAACTAAATTCCCCTAAAGGGGGCAAGGAAAACAATTACAGACAGGAGATAGGATCCATTGGTTTCCACCTATATAATACAAGAAACAAAGTTTAACTAAGTAGGGATCTTGGAGGCTTTCCAGTTGCTTCAAGTACCTTAGCAGTGCAAGATACATTCTAAGGGAGATAAACCCTACTCCTAAGATAGGCAGCAAGAGTGCCCTGAGAGAAGCTCAGAATTTTCCTTAGGAAACTGTTTTGAGCTACTTCCTAACTGGGCAGTGGCTTTTTCCTCCTATCCTCAGATCTCAGTCTCATATAACAACTGAGCTACCACCTCAGCACAATATATTCCTGTTAGTTGCCATTAACTGACCACCTGTGTTTGATACTGTTTCTGCTGTGACCACTACCTCTGTCTGGTTTATCTTCAATCTTCCCCTTTCACAATAGTTGGGCAATCTGGTCAGCAATCTTCTAAGGCCAATCTCAGTGCAGGAAATAAGAGCCAAGTCATTAGCATACATTAGGATTGAGATTTTACATCCACCGAGGGAGGGGAAGAAAACTCATAGTGACTTCATAGCCACTATAACATAAAATGTATATTTGGGGTGAGTAGAGAGCCCTATTTTACACCTCTGTCCAATGACATGAGATCTGAAAACAGAAACATAATGATGCAGCCTGTAGTGGTCTATGGAATATTACCACACTGGGTAGAAATATCCTTGAGAATGTTTCCAATAGCACGTATTGGCAGCATCCTGTATGGGCAGTTCTCTGCAGCAGAGAGCACCACTGCCCAGCCATGCTATTTAACTGGTCCACCCTAGGCAACTAATGGACCCCACTGGGTTTCAGAGGGAGGTTGGGGTTGCTCCTGAAAGTCTGGTTCACAGTCCAACTGAAGCCTGATTCACTGCTTGGAATGAGAGGGCGACTGAGACTCTAAATTGGATCATGGCTACGTGGCCTCTCTCCTCTCATGGATCCCATGGCTCCTCTTGGTTTACCAAGGAGCTGGGGAAGATGAATCATGAGAAGAGATATCTAGAGTGTCCCTGGAGAATGACAAGGAAAGAATCTAACCAAGCATGAGTTAGAACTGCTGTCAAGGCCTACCTCCTGATGGTAAAAGCAGCAAAACATTCGTATTTTTGTGTCTTATTGCATCAGCAGATAGCCACCCAGCAGCCCTGTTTGGAGTATTCCAGCTCCTCCTCCTCTTTCTTCAGGGTCACTCTGAAGAATATTCTAGGCATCTGTCAGATAGTCACTTGAATTCACTCCAAGTTGGACTCAAGCCACAGAGGCCTGTGAAAGTGATGGAGGCTCAATCTGGTCTGGTTATCTAGGATGAGTTTGATCTTGTTGGGCCCAATTAAGCAGACAGGGTGCTTGGAACTGTTAGCTCAGCCACCTGTATGCTGGGCCCATGTTAGATAGGGATTCCCAGCAGATGACATACAGCTGGATCTTGGTGAATTCATCCTTGAGAGAACGGATGATCCTGCTTCTGCGTAAAGAGGCAGTGATTAACTCCCTCCTCAGGAAGCCATCACTGGATCCAATCATCTTGGATAACTTTTGTCCCATTTCCAATCTTTCTTTTATAGGGGAAGTTTTGAGAAGATGTTTGTGTGGCAACTTCAGAAAAATCCTGGAGAAAATGGATTATCTGGACCCTTATCAGTTGGGTTTCAGACCTGGGTACAGGACCAAAACAGCACTGATCGCACTTGTGACCTCTGGCAGGAGCAAGATTGGGATGGTATGTCCATCCAGGTTCTTCTTCTTTTTTTTTTTTTAATATTTTTTTATTTTTACAACAAACACAAAACATACATGAACAAACAAAACCATAGAAAGGCATAAAAAAAAGCATCTTCCATTTTATACCGTGTGTCAACCAGTTACCAACTCGTTGGTACCCCTTTCATAATCTTAAATTCTCATATCATCTATTCAAAATATACTTGTATACTTATCAATTATCAATTATTAATCATTCATAGCTAATCTATAGAATCATTTATTACAAGAAATTTTGACTTTCAATAGGATTAGTAATACATTTTCATCTATCGATTATATGTGTATATATATATAATTAATATCAAATTTCTATTATAAAATTTCCTAATCCATTACATTACTATATTTTCTCATCCAATCATTAATAAAAACAAGTTACTTATCTTCTTACTCTAATTTCAAATCTCAATTTAACTCATCTCTGCACATTCCATAATTTTCAATAACTTCCTCCTGCATAAGTACTTTTTGATTTTTCCAATTCTTAAAAGTTACAGTTCTAACCAGTATCAGTTACAATATCAGTTACAGTTCTAACCGGGTTACAGTTCTAACCAGATTCTTCACTACATGTTTCAACAAAAATATCTCTAGTTTAAAATCTATATGTTACTATATTCAACCATGTATAAATTTTAGTCTAATCTCTTAAAACATTTACAATCAAATACAATTTTTAACTATATATCTCAGATTTATACTTTATTCCAGCGCTTGCATAATTTTGAGTTCACCCTTTTCATTCAATATCCCAAAATATCTAGCTGTTTATTCCTTTTTCTATATTATTGGATAAGAGAAAGCAATAATAAATGTCCTTTCAAACATTCTGCTTTTTGAAGCTTCTGTCAGTTCCATCATTGTTGTATTCCCCTCGTTTTTTCTTTAAACATCTGAAGTAGTTTCTTTCAATATTGTTTTACTTCTTCTTTTTGTGCATTCTCTTAGTACGATTTTCCATTATAATCTTGTATAATCTTTTTCTCACCCTCAGTGCCAAGAACAAGTCTGTCCCTCTTCATTTATCAGTTGATTAACCCTTTTAATTCTCAGTTTATAAGCCTCACAATAATTCTGTTTAATGTTTCTGATTTCTTGTGCTATTTCTTCCTTTTCCATTGATCCTGTTTTATGTTTAATTAAGTCCATTTTAGCTTTAATATCTTTTTTTCTTTTTTCTTTTTTTTGCGGGAATTTCTGCAGCTCTTCTTCCAGTTTTTTATAGTCATCCTCAATAGTTTAAAGATCTTTTTCTGCATTGTGTTTCTCGTATAGTTTATTATATTGATAAACCTTCATTGAGTCAAAGGATTCTTTATCTTTGTTCTTGCCAAAAATAAGAAAAAAAAAAAAAAGCAAGAGGAGAAAAAAAAAAAGAAGAGGAGGGAAAAGACTAAGTCTCTTTAAAAAAATCCAACTGAGGGGGGAATGGAGAGCAAAGCAGAGCTTCTAGCAGAAAGAAGAGCTACTGCCACTAATCAGGGCTCTTGTGACTAGCTCAAACTTTCCATCTTGATATTTTCAAAATCGCTTTCAACTCCACTTTCTTGTTTATAGTTACGGATGGCACCTGTATAAACATGCACATCCCACTATCTTTTTAGAAAGCACAGGGTCCTTGAGCATGCGTCACAATAGAAGAAAAAAAGCACTATGTCGAGCCTCTAGATGGCAGTGCAACTTTCTTTCATTTACTTTCTCTTAACTCCACTTTCCCCATTTCAAAATCAAAAAGTATAAATTTCTTATAACAATAAAGAAATCTTAGTCAAAAAAAAGGCTTAAGATAAAGAGTTATTGAGTATTAAAAAGAAAAAGCCAATCCAGTTAAAAATATATTTTTTTTAAGAGAAAAACATCTTGCCAATTCCACTAAGAAGGGAAAGTTGAAAAGAAAAAATTTTTCCCCCCCTTTTTTTATAAGGCTCGATCTCGCCGCTTAATCCACTTTTCTTCACTTTTAAAAATCTCTTTAAGTTACTTAAGGTGTTCTCTAAGAATAGTTGAATAGTAAAAGTCCATCTCACCCAGTTGACACCCTTCTCTTCCTTCTTCCTTTGGAGCTGTCCCGGCTTTCGCAGCCATTTTGGCTGCCTCTCCTCCGCCGGCTTCAAGAGCTTCTCCCGGGATCAATCTGGGACTTGCGGCGTCCCTGAGATCCGCGGGACGCGCCCTTTGCGATCGCCATCTCTACGGGACGGCTTAGGTCCATCGGGACCGTCCGGGGGAGGAGATATCGGCTGCAATCCTGGGAGCCCAGGATCGCCCGCCGTATCGCTGCGACGCCAGCTCCGCCCTCCCCATCCAGGTTCTTCTTGATAACTTAGTAGCTTTCAATAACATCAATCATCCTTCTGGACTGGCTCCTTGAATTCGGAGTGGGAAAGTATTGTTTTGCACTGGTTCTCCTTCTTGCTTTGCCTTTTGTAATGTAAAATAAAAATTTAAATAATTTAATTAAGTTTTGTTAGTATACCATATAGTTAAATTTATTTGTATACATATTTATGCTTGGTCATCCTAGATGGATGGATGGATGGATGGATAGATGGATGGATACGTAAATATTTATTCACTAAAATTCTTGTAAATACTCTTTACCCTAGGTTTGCAGAGCAATATAAGCACTATATTCACTTGTTAATTTATGTGTATGTTTGACCTTGTTCCTATCCATTCTCATCCTCCAACACACCCATACCAAGGCCCAGCAGTTTTATAAAACCCAGTTTGTCCCTATTCTGACATGCTTAACTTAGCCATTTACCCAATTTAATTTCTTTACTGGTAGTTCTGGCCATGTACAATGATGTTGCCAGGTCAAAATCCACCATCTGATGAAGGAAAAAATCCCCATGGTTTCTCCAAGAAGTGCCTGATGTTGTATGAATCCTCCCACTTAGGACCACTGGGAAAACTTGGTGACTTTTCCTACTGGCCAGGCAGAGTAGCAGGCATGGCTTGGCCCTGCAGCCAGTTAGTTTTGGAAGGAATGTTCTCTGTTGCCAGGCTTTAGGTTTTATAATGAGGAGGCTTGGATTTTTAGCAGCTCTTTCTGTCCAGATCTCCCTTCCTCCCTTCCTCCCTTCCTCCCTTCCTCCTTTCCTTCCTTCCTTCCTTCCTTCCTTCCTTCCTTCCTTCCTTCCTTCCTTCCTTCCTTCCTTCCTCCCTCCCTCCCTCCCTCCCTCCCTCCCTCCCTCCCTCCCTCCCTCCCCTTCCTTCCTTCCTTCCTTCCTTCCTTCCTTCCTTCCTTCCTTCCTTCCTTCCTTCCTTCCTTCCTTCCTTCCTTCCTTCCTTCCTTCCTTCCACCATCTCACAACATTGACTCTGGGTGATGTACAAGGATTGACAACAGTTATAAGCAATGACTTATGATGCCCAAAATAAAAAACACATCTCACTCAGAAAAATCACATCAATAGCAAAGCTCACCTAACCTCCTGGCCCAAATGCCTGCAGAAGCAATCAGGTCTAGAGCCTTACAAAAGGCTAATAGCGTGGGAGCCATGCAGATCTCTGGGAGAAATGCTTTTATTTTTCTTAGATCATGACACATATGATCAGGTAGAGGTAGTTTAATTCTGTTTGAGTTTAAATTCACCCCTTGGGGCTTGCTAACTGGGTCAATTAATATTTTTCAATACTGCCTCAATACACTATTCCTGGAGGTAGAGCAATTGGCAACTGCCGATAAGAGTTTTCTACCATCCCACTCTGTGATCAAAAAACCTCCTAGGTATTTTAGCCAGGAGCTAAGCTAAGAAAGCGTGGCTAGAGGAGGCTAGGAACCCTGGCTGCTTTTTTCATTAACATCCAGCACCAACACAGAAGTGGCTTTGTAAGCTGACCATCCCACACAGACTGTAATTGTTTTATTTCATATGCGCAGACCCTCACATTGCTAGCTGAAGTTATGAAAGCCCCTCTGCAACACTAACAGTTCCTCCAGATTGGAAATATTGCAATTGTAACTGTTAATTCAGATTGAGTTACTGCTTCATCACACCAGATTAGAATCATACAATCATAGGGTTGGAAGGGACCTTGGAGGTCTTCTAGTCCAACCCCCTGCCCAAGGCAGAAGTCCTCATACCATCTCGGACAAATGGAGCACCCACAGCTCCGGGAGGCAAGCTGTTCCACTGCTTAATAGTTCTCACTATCAGGAAATTCCTCCATATTTCCAGGTTGGATCTCCATCTGACGAGCTTCCACCCATGGCTTCTTGTCCTATCCTCAGGTGCTATGGAGAATAAATCAACATCTTCCCTGCAGCAGCCCTTCAGGTATTGGTAGACTGCTATCATGTCTCCCCTCAGTCTTCTTTTCATTAAGCTAAGCATACCTAGTTCCTTTAGCCATTCTCTATAAGATTTAGCTTCCAGGCCCCTTATCATCTCTGCACTCTTTCTAGGGCCTCAGCATCTTTTTTGTATTGTGCTAACCAGAACTGGATGCAGTATTCCAAATGTGGCCTCACCAGTGCGGTAGAGTCACTTCCCTTGATCTTGATACTATCCCTCTGTTGCTACAACCCAGGACTGCATTGGCTTTTTTGACAGCTGCAGCACACTGCTGACTCATACTTGTGGTCCACCAGCACACCTAGATCCCTCTCATAGGGACTACTGTTGAGCCAGGTACTGCCTATCCTGTACCTGTGCATCTGGTTTTTCCTGCCTAAGTGCAGGACCTTACTTTTCTCTCCACTGAACTGCATGTCATTGGATAGGGTCCAATGTTCAAGTCTGTCTAGATCCTTCTGAATCTTGAATCTATCTTCTGAAATGTTAGCAATTCCCCCTGCCTTTGTGATCTGCAAATTTGATGAGTGCCCCTTAAATCCCCAATCCAGGTCATTTATCTTGAAGAGCACTGGGCCCAAGACACAACCTTGATGTACCCCACTGCATACTTCCCTCCACCTAGATCTACAGTAGTTCCATTAAGGACCACAAGCTGAGTCAGCCAATTGCAAATCCATCTGGTAGTGGTACTATCTTTCTCACATTGTTCTATCTCATCAAGAAGTAGGCTGTGGTCTAGTTTATCAAATGCCTTACTAAAATCTAAGTATACTATATCCACAGCATTTCCTTGGTCCACTAATTTAGTCACTTTATCAAAGAAGGCAATAAGATTTGTCTGGCATGACCTGTTCTTAACAAACCCATGCTGGCTTCTAATAATCATCTTGTTCATTTCTAGATGCTCACAAACTCACTGCTTGATTACCTTTTCCAGGATTTTCCCAGGTCAATGGGATGTTGTCAAGCTGATTGGTCTGTAGTTTCCTGGATCCACTTTCCCCCTCTTTTTAAAGATTGGAATTACATCTGCTCTTTTCCAGTCCTCTGGCAATTCCCCTATGCTCCACGAGCTCTCAAAGATTTCATTCAATGGTTCTGAGATCACATCTGCCAGCCCCTTCAGGGCCCTGGGGTATAAACCATCCACTCCAGGAGACTGGACTTGTTAGGTGTTCTCTAACCAATTCCTTACCTATTTTGACCTGCATCCCTCTTCTGTCTCTCACGGTGCTGCTTTTGACAGGTTGGACTATTTTTTCCTTTTGCGTAAAGACAAATGCAAAAAACGGAATTAAGCAGTTCCACCTTCTCCCTGCTGCCCTCACCTTCTTGCCATCTTCTCCCACTAGTGGACCAAACTTGATTTTCATCTTGCTCCTTACATATCAAAAGAAACTTGTTTTGTTATTTTGGGCATTTGTTGCAAGTCTTAGTTCATTCTGAGCCTTAGCCTTCCTGACTCTGTCCTTGCAGATTTGGGCTATTTGCAGGTATTCTGCTGTAGTTACAAGCCTCTCTTTCCATTTTTATAGTTGTCCTTTTTGTCCCTCAGCTTACCAGAGACCTCTTTGTGCAACCACGCTGGTCTCATCAGGTGTCTCTTGTTTTTCTTTCTCTGTGGTATTGTTTTTGTTTTATTATCTTGTTTTTCAGAGTTTCCCAAGCATCCTGGACTGTTTTTCCCTCTAGGATTTCCATCCATGGGATCCTTCCTATTCCTTTTCTTAGTTAGTTGAAGTCAGCTCTCTTAAAATCTTAAAATCTTAAAATCTAGAATGCTAGTCTGACTTCATTCAATTACCCTTGCCTGCATTGTGGTGAATCCTAGTATGACATGGTCACTCTCTCCCAAAGTTCCTACAAGTTCCACTCTCTGAACCACTTCATCCCTATTAGTAAATATCAAGTTCAATATAGCTGACCCTCTAGTTCCCTCCTCCACATTTTGGATGATAAAGTTGTCAGCTAGGCATATTAGGAACCTGTTTGATCTCTCACTTGCCACAGAGTTTCTTTCCAAGTTGATGTCAGGGTAGTTAAAGTCCCCCATTACTACAGTTTTGTCCATTAATATTCACCCAAATACTTTCAAGAAGCCTTTCGTCCTTGGTATCATGTATTTCTGTGCAGGTGTAGTAATTCTTTACATACAATGCAACTCCCCCTCCTCTTTCGTTGGGTCTGTTTCTTTTGAACAAATTATATCCAGCTGGACACCAATTCATCTTGTACACAATCTTAAGAGTTTTCTATATCAGAGATCTGCACCTTACAAAAGTAATGCTATATTTCATTTTCCCAGCCATTGCACTGGTGCTATAGACTCAATTTAGTAAAAAATGGTACTAAAGCAATCTTACTGAAATTTGTTCTTTGGATCACAGTTCAGGCAAAGAGAGATTCATGAAACCACATGGTTTTTCTGATTCTCCCTGCTAGGTAGAACAAGAATCATTAGCTGTTTTTCAGATCTGCTATTTGATTGACCTGGAAACGTTACCAGTTAAAGCTGAATTTTCCATTAACTATAATAGAGATCACTGGAATTGCTAACATGAGGGAAATCAATTATATTCCGTCAAACTACATAAGTCTTTTACACTGTATTTGCATAAAAAAATCTGAACTCTCATTGCATTCCTAAAGTAACACTATAGTTCTTTCCCGTTCTTTGAACCAACTACTTTCATTAATCTCTTTTTCACTTAAAAGTGATCAAAAGAACAAATATGACAAAACATCACTTTATTACGCAAACTCAAGACATGGAGTCCACTCAGAATTACAAACAAGGAGAAAGTCATCTACAGAGTTACTTTAGCATCCAATAAGGGTTCAGAATTGTCATCCAAAGGTAGGCTATCAAACTTGTCCACATTGACGCAACATCAAAGATTGCATTGGGGCTGTTAGCAACCCCAATATTCCATATTATACTGAAGGCAGAATTCAACTTTGAGCACTTAAGTTTCTAGGTCAAACACCAAATTTGAAAAACAGCTGGTGATTCCTATTCTATCTGACAAGAAGAGTAGAGAATACCACACAGTTTCATGAATCTCTCTTTACCTTAAAAATGACCATAAAACAAATTGAACAAACATCGCTTTATTACTGCATAACACCAAATAGAGTCCATACCATCAAGGGAATCAAGGGAAAGGAAACTGCACCATAACTTTAGCAATCCAAAGAGAATTCTGAATTGTCATACAAAAGCAGTCTATGATATTGCCCAGTTTGACACAACATCAAAGATTGTTGGCATACCCAATGACGCCTCTTATAGGGAATGCAGAATTCAAGTTTAAGCACTAAAGTTTCAACGTCAGTCAAACACTAGATTTCTAAAACAGTTTGTGATTCTTCTTCTACCTAGCAAGGAGAATCAGGAAAACCATGTGGTTTCATGATTCTCTCTTTGCCTGGACTGTGGTCCAAAGAACAAATTTTTGAAATGCTTTATTACAGCATGTCACCAAATGGATTCCACCACTCAAGCACAAAACAGGGGAAAGTGAACTACAGCATTCCTTTAGCAATCCAAAGAGAGTTCAGAATTGTCATAAACGTACAGTCTATGACACTTGCCCCATTTGACTAAACATCAAAGGCAGGCCTCACCGTAGGATACCCAGTCACACCTATTATAGTGAATGCAGAATTCAATGTAAAACACTAAAGTTTCCAGGTCAGTCAAACACCAGAATTGAAAAACAGCTGGTGTTTCTTGCTCTACCTGGCAAGGAGAATCATGAAGACCCTGTGGTTTCATTAATCTCTCTTTGCCTGAACAGTGAAACAAAGAACAATTTTGAGAAACATCGCTTTATTACAGCATGTCACCAAATGTGATTCATTAGCAGAAGCAGAAACAAGAGGAACGTGAACTATAGCATTAATTTCGTAATGCAGAGATTTTTCATATAAAAACTTACCATTCTGAACAAGTTGAATAGGTTTCCAGCTTGACATTGTTGTGTTCCAAAGATCTATTCTTTCTTTTCTTTTACTTGTTTTTGAAAAACAGAAAAAAAAACAGTGGAGGATTCCGAGAGGGTGTTTTCTTTTCTAGTGCTTTGGCGCCCTCTTGTGGTGAGAGGAAAATAAGACAATGCAGTTTGAAAACCACAAAATTTGATAGACCGAAGTCTTGATGGTATGAAAGGGAGAGAGAACAAAAGGAGTCCAGTCTGGTTCTGAAAGAAACAATAACATCACAGTAAAAACAATAAATAAAAGTATGTGTGATTGAAAATGTGAATTAGGAATTTTCACCATTAATCCTGAAAGTTTGCCACACTGTGCAATTCCAGCTTTGAAAAACAGCAGTTGATCAACAAAACAATGTTGACTTAAGCATGATCAAAAGAACAAATTTGAGAAACTTCCATTAATTTATGAATGTCACAAAGTGGAGTCCACAGCAAAACTGCAGATAAGGGGAAAGTGAAGTACTGTGTTACTTTAGCAATCGAATGAGAATTGAGGATCGTCATCTAAATACACATTATGACACTTATATAGTTTGACGCAACATCATTGAGAGGCCTCATGTTAGCAACCCCCATGATATCTGTAACAGTGAACGCAGAATTCAAGTGTAAGCCCTAAATGTATTGTCAAAGGCTTTCACAGCCAGAATACGATGGCTGGTGTGGGTCTTCCGGGCTGTGTGGCCGTGCTCTGGAAGTTTTGTTTCCTAACGTTTCGCCAGCATCTGTGACCGGCATCTTCAGAGGGCAGGAGCACAGACAGTCACAGATGCTAGCGAAAGGTTCACTGTTACAGATATCATATCTGTACATACTTCTATTTATTGTTTTTACTGTGATGTTATTGTTTCTTTCAGAACCAGACTGGACTCCTTTTGTTCTCTCTCCCTTTCATACCATCAAGACTTCGGTCTATCAAATTTTGTGGTTTTCAAACTGCATTGTCTTATTTTCCTCTCACCACAAGAGGGCGCCAAAGCACTAGAAAAGCAAACACCCCCTCGGAATCCTCCACTGTTTTTTTTCTGTTTTTCAAAAACAAGTAAAAGAAAAGAAAGAATAGATCTTTGGAACACAACAATGTCAAGCTGGAAACCTATTCAACTTGTTCAGAATGGTAAGTTTTTATATGAAAAATCTCTGCATTACGAAATTAATGCTATAGTTCACGTTCCTCTTGTTTCTGCTTCTGCTAATGAATCACATTTGGTGACATGCTGTAATAAAGCGATGTTTCTCAAAATTGTTCTTTGTTTCACTGTTCAGGCAAAGAGATTAATGAAACCACACGGTTTTCATGATTCTCCTTGCTAGAATCACTAGCTGTTTTTCCAGTCTGGTGTTGGACTAAGTTGGAAAGTTGAGTGCTTAAACTTGAATTCTGCATTTGCTACAATGGGGCCTTATTGGGTATGCAAAGATGAGGCCTGCCTTTGACATTTAGTCAAACGGGGCAAGTGTCATAGACTGCATTTTTATTGCAATTCTGAAGTCATTGGACTGCTAAAGGAATGCTGCAGCTGCCTTTGCCCTGTTTTGTGCTTGAGTGGTGGAGTCCTATTGGTAAAATACTGCAATAAAGCATTGCTTTTCAGATTTGTTCTTTGGACCACAGTCCAGGCAAAGAGAGAATCATGAAACCACATGGTTTTCCTGATTCTCCTTCCTAGATAGAATAAGAATCACTAGCTGTTTTTCCAATCAGGTGTTTGACTGACCTGGAAAGTGGAGTGCTTTTACTTAAATTCTGCATTCACTACAACAGGCCTGTTTGGGTATGCCGAGACCTGCCTTAGATGTTCAGTCACACAGAGCAAGTGTCATAGACTACATTTTTATGGCAATTTGGAAGTCTCATTGGAGTGATAAAGGAATGCTGTTGGTGACTTTCCCATGTTTTGTGCTTGACTGCTTGAGCCTTTTGTTTACAAGCTGCAATAAAGCAATGTTTTTCAGATCTGTTCTTTGGACCAAAGTCCAGGCAAAGAGGGAATCATGAAACCACGTACTTTTCCTGATCCTCCTTCCTAGGTAGAACAAGAATCACTAGCTGTTTTTCGAATCTGGTGTTTGACTGAGTTGGAAAGCGGAGTATTAAAACCTGAATTCTGCATTCCCGAAAATGGGCCTCATTCGGTACGATAAAATGAGGCCTGCCTTTCATGTTTAGTCAAACTAGCGTCATAGACTGCATTTTTGTGACAATTCAGAAGCGTCATTCGACTGCTAAACAACTGCTGTCAGTGATTTTCCCATATTTTGTGCTTGAGTGGTGGAGTCCTATTGGTAAAATGCTGCGATAAAGCAATGTTTTTAGATTTGTACTTTGGCCCGCAGTCTAGTTCAACTGGAAACGTATTGTGTAGTTCCCTATTCACTACTTTTGATTTCATTGGTGGAGCCCATTTGGGCATATGCGGTAATGGGCCGTTTCTTCCAAATTTATTCTTGGGATCACACTGAAGGAAACAAGCTTCATGAAACCATGATGTTTTTCTGATTCTACTATGTAGGGAAAACATGAATCCAAAGTTGTTTTTCAACTCTCATGTTGGTCTGAGCCGCGAACCTCACATCTGAAAGTGCAGTTTCGCCATTGCAAGAATAGGCCATTTGAGCAATTGCGGTAAAAGGCCGTTTCTTCCACATTTCTTCTTGGGATCACTCTTCAGAAAAGGAGAGATTCATTAAACCATGATGTTTTTCTGATTCTACTACCTCGGGAGAACATGAATCATCAGCTCTTTTTCAAATCTGGTGTTTGTCTGAGCCGGGAACCTCAGTTGTGAAAAGGGTAGTTTCACCATTGCTGGAATAGGCCATTTGAGCAATTGCGGTAATGGGCCGTTTCTTCCACATTTCTTCTTGGGATCACTCTTCAGGCCAGGAGAGATTCATGAAACCATGATGTTTTTCTGATTCTACTACCTAGGGAGAACATGAAACATCTGCTCTTTTTCAAATCTGGTGGTTGTCTCAGCCGAGAACCTCAGGTCTGAAAGTGCAGTTTCGCCATTGCTAGAATAGGCCATTTGAGCAATTGCGGTAATAGGCCGTTTCTTCCAAACTATGTCTTGGGATCACTCTTTAGGCAAGGAGAGATTCATGAAACCATGATGTTTTTCTGATTCTACTACCTTGGGATAACATGAATCATCAGTTCTTTTTCAAATCTTGTGTTTGCCTGAGCCAGGAACCTCAGTTGTGAAACGGTAGTTTCACCATTGCTGGAATAGGCCATTTGAGCAATTGCGGTAATGGGCCGTTTCTTCCACATTTCTTCTTGGGATCACTCTTCAGGCCAGGAGAGATTCATGAAACCACGATGTTTTTCTGATTCTACTAACTAGGGAGAACATGAAACATCTGCTCTTTTTCAAATCTGGTGGTTGTCTCAGCCGAGAACCTCAGGTCTGAAAGTGCAGTTTCGCCATTGCTAGAATAGGCCATTTGAGCAATTGCGGTAATAGGCCGTTTCTTCCCCATTTCTTCTTGGGATCACTCTTTAGGTGAGCAGAGATTCATGAAACCGTGATATTTTTCTGATTCTACTACCTAGGGAGAACATGAATCATCAGCTCTTTTTCAAATCTGGTGTTTGTCTGAGCCGGGAACCTGAGTTGTGAAAGGGCAGTTTTGCCATTGGAAGAATAGGCCATTTGAGCAATTGCGGTAATAGGCCGTTTCTTCTATTTTACTTCTTGGGATCACTCTTCAGGCAAGGAGAGATTCATGAAACCACGATGTTTTTCTGATTCTACTACCTCGGGAGAACATGAATCAGCAGCTCTTTTTCAAATCTGGTGTTTCTCTGAGCCGGGAACCTCAGTTGTGAAAGGGCAGTTTCGCCATTGCTAGAATAGGCCATTTGATCAATTGCGGTAATAGGCCGTTTCTTCCAAATTACTTCCTGCGATCACTCTTCAGGCAAGGAGAGATTCATGAAACCATCATATTTTTCTGATTCTACTACCTCGGGAGAACATGAATCATCAGCTCTTTTTCAAATCTGGTGTTTGTCTGAGCCGGGAACCTCAGTTGTGAAAGGGCAGTTTCGCCATTGCTAGAATAGGCCATTTGAGCAATTGCGGTAATAGGCTGTTTCTTCCAAATTACTTCTTGGGATCACTCTTCAGGCAAGGAGAGATTCATGAAACCATGATGTTTTTCTGATTCTACTGCCTCGGGAGAACATGAATGGTCAGCTCTTTTTCAAATCTGGTGTTTGTCTGAGCCGGGAACCTCAGTTGTGAAAGGGCAGTTTTGCCATTGCTAGAATAGGCCATTTCAGCAATTGCGGTAATAGGCTGTTTCTTCTACATTTCTTCTTGGGATCACTCTTCAGGCAAGGAGAGATTCATGAAACCATGATGTTTTTCTGATTCTACTACCTCGGGAGAACATGCCTTTTCACAACTCAGGTTCCCGGCTCAGACAAACACCAGATTTGAAAAAGAGCTGATGCTTCATGTTCTCCTGAGGTAGTAGAATCAGAAAAACATCGTGGTTTCATGAATCTCTCCTTGCCTGAAGAGTGATCCCAAGAAGTAAAATAGAAGAAACGGCCTATTACCGCAATTGCTCAAATGGCCTATTCTTGCAATGGCAAAACTGCCCTTTCACAACTCAGGTTCCCGGCTCAGACAAACACCAGATTTGAAAAAGAGCTGATGATTCATGTTCTCCCGAGGTAGTAGAATCAGAAAAACATCGTGGTTTCATGAATCTCTCCTTGCCTGAAGAGTGATCCCAAGAAGTAAATTAGAAGAAACGGCCTATTACCGCAATTGCTCAAATGGCCTATTCTTGCAATGGCAAAACTGCCCTTTCACAACTCAGGTTCCCGGCTCAGACAAACACCAGATTTGAAAAAGAGCTGATGATTCATGTTCTCCCGAGGTAGTAGAATCAGAAAAACATCGTGGTTTCATGAATCTCTCCTTGCCTGAAGAGTGATCCCAAGAAGTAAAATAGAAGAAACGGCCTATTACCGCAATTGCTCAAATGGCCTATTCTTGCAATGGCAAAACTGCCCTTTCACAACTCAGGTTCCCGGCTCAGACAAACACCAGATTTGAAAAAGAGCTGATGATTCATGTTCTCCCGAGGTAGTAGAATCAGAAAAACATCGTGGTTTCATGAATCTCTCCTTGCCTGAAGAGTGATCCCAAGAAGTAAAACAGAAGAAACGGCCCGTTACCGCAATTGCTCAAATGGCCTATTCTTACAATGGCAAAACTGCCCTTTCAGAACTCAGGTTCCCGGCTCGGACAAACACCAGATTTGAAAAAGAGCTGATGATTCATGTTCTCCCGAGGTAGTAGAATCAGAAAAACATCGTGGTTTCATGAATCTCTCCTTGCCTGAAGAGTGATCCCAAGAAGTAAAATAGAAGAAACGGCCTATTACCGCAATTGCTCAAATGGCCTATTCTTGCAATGGCAAAACTGCCCTTTCACAACTCAGGTTCCCGGCTCAGACAAACACCAGATTTGAAAAAGAGCTGATGATTCATGTTCTCCCGAGGTAGTAGAATCAGAAAAACATCGTGGTTTCATGAATCTCTCCTTGCCTGAAGAGTGATCCCAAGAAGTAAAATAGAAGAAACGGCCTATTACCGCAATTGCTCAAATGGCCTATTCTTGCAATGGCAAAACTGCCCTTTCACAACTCAGGTTCCCGGCTCAGACAAACACCAGATTTGAAAAAGAGCTGATGATTCATGTTCTCCCGAGGTAGTAGAATCAGAAAAACATCGTGGTTTCATGAATCTCTCCTTGCCTGAAGAGTGATCCCAAGAAGTAAAATAGAAGAAACGGCCTATTACCGCAATTGCTCAAATGGCCTATTCTTGCAATGGCAAAACTGCCCTTTCACAACTCAGGTTCCCGGCTCAGACAAACACCAGATTTGAAAAAGAGCTGATGATTCATGTTCTCCCGAGGTAGTAGAATCAGAAAAACATCGTGGTTTCATGAATCTCTCCTTGCCTGAAGAGTGATCCCAAGAAGTAAAATAGAAGAAACGGCCTATTACCGCAATTGCTCAAATGGCCTATTCTTGCAATGGCAAAACTGCCCTTTCACAACTCAGGTTCCCGGCTCAGACAAACACCAGATTTGAAAAAGAGCTGATGATTCATGTTCTCCCGAGGTAGTAGAATCAGAAAAACATCGTGGTTTCATGAATCTCTCCTTGCCTGAAGAGTGATCCCAAGAAGTAAAATAGAAGAAACGGCCTATTACCGCAATTGCTCAAATGGCCTATTCTTACAATGGGAAAACTGCCCTTTCACAACTCAGGTTCCCGGCTCAGACAAACACCAGATTTGAAAAAGAGCTGATGATTCATGTTCTCCCGAGGTAGTAGAATCAGAAAAACATCGTGGTTTCATGAATCTCTCCTTGCCTGAAGAGTGATCCCAAGAAGTAAAATAGAAGAAACGGCCTATTACCGCAATTGCTCAAATGGCCTATTCTTGCAATGGCAAAACTGCCCTTTCACAACTCAGGTTCCCGGCTCAGACAAACACCAGATTTGAAAAAGAGCTGATGATTCATGTTCTCCCGAGGTAGTAGAATCAGAAAAACATCGTGGTTTCATGAATCTCTCCTTGCCTGAAGAGTGATCCCAAGAAGTAAAATAGAAGAAACGGCCTATTACCGCAATTGCTCAAATGGCCTATTCTTGCAATGGCAAAACTGCCCTTTCACAACTCAGGTTCCCGGCTCAGACAAACACCAGATTTGAAAAAGAGCTGATGATTCATGTTCTCCCGAGGTAGTAGAATCAGAAAAACATCGTGGTTTCATGAATCTCTCCTTGCCTGAAGAGTGATCCCAAGAAGTAAAATAGAAGAAACGGCCTATTACCGCAATTGCTCAAATGGCCTATTCTTACAATGGGAAAACTGCCCTTTCACAACTCAGGTTCCCGGCTCAGACAAACACCAGATTTGAAAAAGAGCTGATGATTCATGTTCTCCCGAGGTAGTAGAATCAGAAAAACATCGTGGTTTCATGAATCTCTCCTTGCCTGAAGAGTGATCCCAAGAAGTAAAATAGAAGAAACGGCCTATTACCGCAATTGCTCAAATGGCCTATTCTTGCAATGGCAAAACTGCCCTTTCACAACTCAGGTTCCCGGCTCAGACAAACACCAGATTTGAAAAAGAGCTGATGATTCATGTTCTCCCGAGGTAGTAGAATCAGAAAAACATCGTGGTTTCATGAATCTCTCCTTGCCTGAAGAGTGATCCCAAGAAGTAAAATAGAAGAAACGGCCTATTACCGCAATTGCTCAAATGGCCTATTCTTGCAATGGCAAAACTGCCCTTTCACAACTCAGGTTCCCGGCTCAGACAAACACCAGATTTGAAAAAGAGCTGATGATTCATGTTCTCCCGAGGTAGTAGAATCAGAAAAACATCGTGGTTTCATGAATCTCTCCTTGCCTGAAGAGTGATCCCAAGAAGTAAAATAGAAGAAACGGCCTATTACCGCAATTGCTCAAATGGCCTATTCTTGCAATGGCAAAACTGCCCTTTCACAACTCAGGTTCCCGGCTCAGACAAACACCAGATTTGAAAAGAGCTGATGATTCATGTTCTCCCGAGGTAGTAGAATCAGAAAAACATCGTGGTTTCATGAATCTCTCCTTGCCTGAAGAGTGATCCCAAGAAGTAAAATAGAAGAAACGGCCTATTACCGCAATTGCTCAAATGGCCTATTCTTGCAATGGCAAAACTGCCCTTTCACAACTCAGGTTCCCGGCTCAGACAAACACCAGATTTGAAAAAGAGCTGATGATTCATGTTCTCCCGAGGTAGTAGAATCAGAAAAACATCGTGGTTTCATGAATCTCTCCTTGCCTGAAGAGTGATCCCAAGAAGTAAAATAGAAGAAACGGCCTATTACCGCAATTGCTCAAATGGCCTATTCTTGCAATGGCAAAACTGCCCTTTCACAACTCAGGTTCCCGGCTCAGACAAACACCAGATTTGAAAAAGAGCTGATGATTCATGTTCTCCCGAGGTAGTAGAATCAGAAAAACATCGTGGTTTCATGAATCTCTCCTTGCCTGAAGAGTGATCCCAAGAAGTAAAATAGAAGAAACGGCCTATTACCGCAATTGCTCAAATGGCCTATTCTTACAATGGGAAAACTGCCCTTTCACAACTCAGGTTCCCGGCTCAGACAAACACCAGATTTGAAAAAGAGCTGATGATTCATGTTCTCCCGAGGTAGTAGAATCAGAAAAACATCGTGGTTTCATGAATCTCTCCTTGCCTGAAGAGTGATCCCAAGAAGTAAAATAGAAGAAACGGCCTATTACCGCAATTGCTCAAATGGCCTATTCTTACAATGGGAAAACTGCCCTTTCACAACTCAGGTTCCCGGCTCAGACAAACACCAGATTTGAAAAAGAGCTGATGATTCATGTTCTCCCGAGGTAGTAGAATCAGAAAAACATCGTGGTTTCATGAATCTCTCCTTGCCTGAAGAGTGATCCCAAGAAGTAAAATAGAAGAAACGGCCTATTACCGCAATTGCTCAAATGGCCTATTCTTGCAATGGCAAAACTGCCCTTTCACAACTCAGGTTCCCGGCTCAGACAAACACCAGATTTGAAAAAGAGCTGATGATTCATGTTCTCCCGAGGTAGTAGAATCAGAAAAACATCGTGGTTTCATGAATCTCTCCTTGCCTGAAGAGTGATCCCAAGAAGTAAAATAGAAGAAACGGCCTATTACCGCAATTGCTCAAATGGCCTATTCTTGCAATGGCAAAACTGCCCTTTCACAACTCAGGTTCCCGGCTCAGACAAACACCAGATTTGAAAAGAGCTGATGATTCATGTTCTCCCGAGGTAGTAGAATCAGAAAAACATCGTGGTTTCATGAATCTCTCCTTGCCTGAAGAGTGATCCCAAGAAGTAAAATAGAAGAAACGGCCTATTACCGCAATTGCTCAAATGGCCTATTCTTGCAATGGCAAAACTGCCCTTTCACAACTCAGGTTCCCGGCTCAGACAAACACCAGATTTGAAAAGAGCTGATGATTCATGTTCTCCCGAGGTAGTAGAATCAGAAAAACATCGTGGTTTCATGAATCTCTCCTTGCCTGAAGAGTGATCCCAAGAAGTAAAATAGAAGAAACGGCCTATTACCGCAATTGCTCAAATGGCCTATTCTTGCAATGGCAAAACTGCCCTTTCACAACTCAGGTTCCCGGCTCAGACAAACACCAGATTTGAAAAAGAGCTGATGATTCATGTTCTCCCGAGGTAGTAGAATCAGAAAAACATCGTGGTTTCATGAATCTCTCCTTGCCTGAAGAGTGATCCCAAGAAGTAAAATAGAAGAAACGGCCTATTACCGCAATTGCTCAAATGGCCTATTCTTGCAATGGCAAAACTGCCCTTTCACAACTCAGGTTCCCGGCTCAGACAAACACCAGATTTGAAAAAGAGCTGATGATTCATGTTCTCCCGAGGTAGTAGAATCAGAAAAACATCGTGGTTTCATGAATCTCTCCTTGCCTGAAGAGTGATCCCAAGAAGTAAAATAGAAGAAACGGCCTATTACCGCAATTGCTCAAATGGCCTATTCTTGCAATGGCAAAACTGCCCTTTCACAACTCAGGTTCCCGGCTCAGACAAACACCAGATTTGAAAAAGAGCTGATGATTCATGTTCTCCCGAGGTAGTAGAATCAGAAAAACATCGTGGTTTCATGAATCTCTCCTTGCCTGAAGAGTGATCCCAAGAAGTAAAATAGAAGAAACGGCCTATTACCGCAATTGCTCAAATGGCCTATTCTTGCAATGGCAAAACTGCCCTTTCACAACTCAGGTTCCCGGCTCAGACAAACACCAGATTTGAAAAAGAGCTGATGATTCATGTTCTCCCGAGGTAGTAGAATCAGAAAAACATCGTGGTTTCATGAATCTCTCCTTGCCTGAAGAGTGATCCCAAGAAGTAAAATAGAAGAAACGGCCTATTACCGCAATTGCTCAAATGGCCTATTCTTGCAATGGCAAAACTGCCCTTTCACAACTCAGGTTCCCGGCTCAGACAAACACCAGATTTGAAAAAGAGCTGATGATTCATGTTCTCCCGAGGTAGTAGAATCAGAAAAACATCGTGGTTTCATGAATCTCTCCTTGCCTGAAGAGTGATCCCAAGAAGTAAAATAGAAGAAACGGCCTATTACCGCAATTGCTCAAATGGCCTATTCTTGCAATGGCAAAACTGCCCTTTCACAACTCAGGTTCCCGGCTCAGACAAACACCAGATTTGAAAAAGAGCTGATGATTCATGTTCTCCCGAGGTAGTAGAATCAGAAAAACATCGTGGTTTCATGAATCTCTCCTTGCCTGAAGAGTGATCCCAAGAAGTAAAATAGAAGAAACGGCCTATTACCGCAATTGCTCAAATGGCCTATTCTTGCAATGGCAAAACTGCCCTTTCACAACTCAGGTTCCCGGCTCAGACAAACACCAGATTTGAAAAGAGCTGATGATTCATGTTCTCCCGAGGTAGTAGAATCAGAAAAACATCGTGGTTTCATGAATCTCTCCTTGCCTGAAGAGTGATCCCAAGAAGTAAAATAGAAGAAACGGCCTATTACCGCAATTGCTCAAATGGCCTATTCTTGCAATGGCAAAACTGCCCTTTCACAACTCAGGTTCCCGGCTCAGACAAACACCAGATTTGAAAAAGAGCTGATGATTCATGTTCTCCCGAGGTAGTAGAATCAGAAAAACATCGTGGTTTCATGAATCTCTCCTTGCCTGAAGAGTGATCCCAAGAAGTAAAATAGAAGAAACGGCCTATTACCGCAATTGCTCAAATGGCCTATTCTTGCAATGGCAAAACTGCCCTTTCACAACTCAGGTTCCCGGCTCAGACAAACACCAGATTTGAAAAGAGCTGATGATTCATGTTCTCCCGAGGTAGTAGAATCAGAAAAACATCGTGGTTTCATGAATCTCTCCTTGCCTGAAGAGTGATCCCAAGAAGTAAAATAGAAGAAACGGCCTATTACCGCAATTGCTCAAATGGCCTATTCTTGCAATGGCAAAACTGCCCTTTCACAACTCAGGTTCCCGGCTCAGACAAACACCAGATTTGAAAAAGAGCTGATGATTCATGTTCTCCCGAGGTAGTAGAATCAGAAAAACATCGTGGTTTCATGAATCTCTCCTTGCCTGAAGAGTGATCCCAAGAAGTAAAATAGAAGAAACGGCCTATTACCGCAATTGCTCAAATGGCCTATTCTTGCAATGGCAAAACTGCCCTTTCACAACTCAGGTTCCCGGCTCAGACAAACACCAGATTTGAAAAAGAGCTGATGATTCATGTTCTCCCGAGGTAGTAGAATCAGAAAAACATCGTGGTTTCATGAATCTCTCCTTGCCTGAAGAGTGATCCCAAGAAGTAAAATAGAAGAAACGGCCTATTACCGCAATTGCTCAAATGGCCTATTCTTGCAATGGCAAAACTGCCCTTTCACAACTCAGGTTCCCGGCTCAGACAAACACCAGATTTGAAAAAGAGCTGATGATTCATGTTCTCCCGAGGTAGTAGAATCAGAAAAACATCGTGGTTTCATGAATCTCTCCTTGCCTGAAGAGTGATCCCAAGAAGTAAAATAGAAGAAACGGCCTATTACCGCAATTGCTCAAATGGCCTATTCTTGCAATGGCAAAACTGCCCTTTCACAACTCAGGTTCCCGGCTCAGACAAACACCAGATTTGAAAAAGAGCTGATGATTCATGTTCTCCCGAGGTAGTAGAATCAGAAAAACATCGTGGTTTCATGAATCTCTCCTTGCCTGAAGAGTGATCCCAAGAAGTAAAATAGAAGAAACGGCCTATTACCGCAATTGCTCAAATGGCCTATTCTTGCAATGGCAAAACTGCCCTTTCACAACTCAGGTTCCCGGCTCAGACAAACACCAGATTTGAAAAAGAGCTGATGATTCATGTTCTCCCGAGGTAGTAGAATCAGAAAAACATCGTGGTTTCATGAATCTCTCCTTGCCTGAAGAGTGATCCCAAGAAGTAAAATAGAAGAAACGGCCTATTACCGCAATTGCTCAAATGGCCTATTCTTGCAATGGCAAAACTGCCCTTTCACAACTCAGGTTCCCGGCTCAGACAAACACCAGATTTGAAAAAGAGCTGATGATTCATGTTCTCCCGAGGTAGTAGAATCAGAAAAACATCGTGGTTTCATGAATCTCTCCTTGCCTGAAGAGTGATCCCAAGAAGTAAAATAGAAGAAACGGCCTATTACCGCAATTGCTCAAATGGCCTATTCTTGCAATGGCAAAACTGCCCTTTCACAACTCAGGTTCCCGGCTCAGACAAACACCAGATTTGAAAAGAGCTGATGATTCATGTTCTCCCGAGGTAGTAGAATCAGAAAAACATCGTGGTTTCATGAATCTCTCCTTGCCTGAAGAGTGATCCCAAGAAGTAAAATAGAAGAAACGGCCTATTACCGCAATTGCTCAAATGGCCTATTCTTGCAATGGCAAAACTGCCCTTTCACAACTCAGGTTCCCGGCTCAGACAAACACCAGATTTGAAAAGAGCTGATGATTCATGTTCTCCCGAGGTAGTAGAATCAGAAAAACATCGTGGTTTCATGAATCTCTCCTTGCCTGAAGAGTGATCCCAAGAAGTAAAATAGAAGAAACGGCCTATTACCGCAATTGCTCAAATGGCCTATTCTTGCAATGGCAAAACTGCCCTTTCACAACTCAGGTTCCCGGCTCAGACAAACACCAGATTTGAAAAAGAGCTGATGATTCATGTTCTCCCGAGGTAGTAGAATCAGAAAAACATCGTGGTTTCATGAATCTCTCCTTGCCTGAAGAGTGATCCCAAGAAGTAAAATAGAAGAAACGGCCTATTACCGCAATTGCTCAAATGGCCTATTCTTGCAATGGCAAAACTGCCCTTTCACAACTCAGGTTCCCGGCTCAGACAAACACCAGATTTGAAAAAGAGCTGATGATTCATGTTCTCCCGAGGTAGTAGAATCAGAAAAACATCGTGGTTTCATGAATCTCTCCTTGCCTGAAGAGTGATCCCAAGAAGTAAAATAGAAGAAACGGCCTATTACCGCAATTGCTCAAATGGCCTATTCTTGCAATGGCAAAACTGCCCTTTCACAACTCAGGTTCCCGGCTCAGACAAACACCAGATTTGAAAAAGAGCTGATGATTCATGTTCTCCCGAGGTAGTAGAATCAGAAAAACATCGTGGTTTCATGAATCTCTCCTTGCCTGAAGAGTGATCCCAAGAAGTAAAATAGAAGAAACGGCCTATTACCGCAATTGCTCAAATGGCCTATTCTTGCAATGGCAAAACTGCCCTTTCACAACTCAGGTTCCCGGCTCAGACAAACACCAGATTTGAAAAAGAGCTGATGATTCATGTTCTCCCGAGGTAGTAGAATCAGAAAAACATCGTGGTTTCATGAATCTCTCCTTGCCTGAAGAGTGATCCCAAGAAGTAAAATAGAAGAAACGGCCTATTACCGCAATTGCTCAAATGGCCTATTCTTGCAATGGCAAAACTGCCCTTTCACAACTCAGGTTCCCGGCTCAGACAAACACCAGATTTGAAAAAGAGCTGATGATTCATGTTCTCCCGAGGTAGTAGAATCAGAAAAACATCGTGGTTTCATGAATCTCTCCTTGCCTGAAGAGTGATCCCAAGAAGTAAAATAGAAGAAACGGCCTATTACCGCAATTGCTCAAATGGCCTATTCTTGCAATGGCAAAACTGCCCTTTCACAACTCAGGTTCCCGGCTCAGACAAACACCAGATTTGAAAAAGAGCTGATGATTCATGTTCTCCCGAGGTAGTAGAATCAGAAAAACATCGTGGTTTCATGAATCTCTCCTTGCCTGAAGAGTGATCCCAAGAAGTAAAATAGAAGAAACGGCCTATTACCGCAATTGCTCAAATGGCCTATTCTTGCAATGGCAAAACTGCCCTTTCACAACTCAGGTTCCCGGCTCAGACAAACACCAGATTTGAAAAAGAGCTGATGATTCATGTTCTCCCGAGGTAGTAGAATCAGAAAAACATCGTGGTTTCATGAATCTCTCCTTGCCTGAAGAGTGATCCCAAGAAGTAAAATAGAAGAAACGGCCTATTACCGCAATTGCTCAAATGGCCTATTCTTGCAATGGCAAAACTGCCCTTTCACAACTCAGGTTCCCGGCTCAGACAAACACCAGATTTGAAAAAGAGCTGATGATTCATGTTCTCCCGAGGTAGTAGAATCAGAAAAACATCGTGGTTTCATGAATCTCTCCTTGCCTGAAGAGTGATCCCAAGAAGTAAAATAGAAGAAACGGCCTATTACCGCAATTGCTCAAATGGCCTATTCTTGCAATGGCAAAACTGCCCTTTCACAACTCAGGTTCCCGGCTCAGACAAACACCAGATTTGAAAAAGAGCTGATGATTCATGTTCTCCCGAGGTAGTAGAATCAGAAAAACATCGTGGTTTCATGAATCTCTCCTTGCCTGAAGAGTGATCCCAAGAAGTAAAATAGAAGAAACGGCCTATTACCGCAATTGCTCAAATGGCCTATTCTTGCAATGGCAAAACTGCCCTTTCACAACTCAGGTTCCCGGCTCAGACAAACACCAGATTTGAAAAAGAGCTGATGATTCATGTTCTCCCGAGGTAGTAGAATCAGAAAAACATCGTGGTTTCATGAATCTCTCCTTGCCTGAAGAGTGATCCCAAGAAGTAAAATAGAAGAAACGGCCTATTACCGCAATTGCTCAAATGGCCTATTCTTGCAATGGCAAAACTGCCCTTTCACAACTCAGGTTCCCGGCTCAGACAAACACCAGATTTGAAAAAGAGCTGATGATTCATGTTCTCCCGAGGTAGTAGAATCAGAAAAACATCGTGGTTTCATGAATCTCTCCTTGCCTGAAGAGTGATCCCAAGAAGTAAAATAGAAGAAACGGCCTATTACCGCAATTGCTCAAATGGCCTATTCTTGCAATGGCAAAACTGCCCTTTCACAACTCAGGTTCCCGGCTCAGACAAACACCAGATTTGAAAAAGAGCTGATGATTCATGTTCTCCCGAGGTAGTAGAATCAGAAAAACATCGTGGTTTCATGAATCTCTCCTTGCCTGAAGAGTGATCCCAAGAAGTAAAATAGAAGAAACGGCCTATTACCGCAATTGCTCAAATGGCCTATTCTTGCAATGGCAAAACTGCCCTTTCACAACTCAGGTTCCCGGCTCAGACAAACACCAGATTTGAAAAAGAGCTGATGATTCATGTTCTCCCGAGGTAGTAGAATCAGAAAAACATCGTGGTTTCATGAATCTCTCCTTGCCTGAAGAGTGATCCCAAGAAGTAAAATAGAAGAAACGGCCTATTACCGCAATTGCTCAAATGGCCTATTCTTGCAATGGCAAAACTGCCCTTTCACAACTCAGGTTCCCGGCTCAGACAAACACCAGATTTGAAAAGAGCTGATGATTCATGTTCTCCCGAGGTAGTAGAATCAGAAAAACATCGTGGTTTCATGAATCTCTCCTTGCCTGAAGAGTGATCCCAAGAAGTAAAATAGAAGAAACGGCCTATTACCGCAATTGCTCAAATGGCCTATTCTTGCAATGGCAAAACTGCCCTTTCACAACTCAGGTTCCCGGCTCAGACAAACACCAGATTTGAAAAAGAGCTGATGATTCATGTTCTCCCGAGGTAGTAGAATCAGAAAAACATCGTGGTTTCATGAATCTCTCCTTGCCTGAAGAGTGATCCCAAGAAGTAAAATAGAAGAAACGGCCTATTACCGCAATTGCTCAAATGGCCTATTCTTGCAATGGCAAAACTGCCCTTTCACAACTCAGGTTCCCGGCTCAGACAAACACCAGATTTGAAAAAGAGCTGATGATTCATGTTCTCCCGAGGTAGTAGAATCAGAAAAACATCGTGGTTTCATGAATCTCTCCTTGCCTGAAGAGTGATCCCAAGAAGTAAAATAGAAGAAACGGCCTATTACCGCAATTGCTCAAATGGCCTATTCTTGCAATGGCAAAACTGCCCTTTCACAACTCAGGTTCCCGGCTCAGACAAACACCAGATTTGAAAAGAGCTGATGATTCATGTTCTCCCGAGGTAGTAGAATCAGAAAAACATCGTGGTTTCATGAATCTCTCCTTGCCTGAAGAGTGATCCCAAGAAGTAAAATAGAAGAAACGGCCTATTACCGCAATTGCTCAAATGGCCTATTCTTGCAATGGCAAAACTGCCCTTTCACAACTCAGGTTCCCGGCTCAGACAAACACCAGATTTGAAAAGAGCTGATGATTCATGTTCTCCCGAGGTAGTAGAATCAGAAAAACATCGTGGTTTCATGAATCTCTCCTTGCCTGAAGAGTGATCCCAAGAAGTAAAATAGAAGAAACGGCCTATTACCGCAATTGCTCAAATGGCCTATTCTTGCAATGGCAAAACTGCCCTTTCACAACTCAGGTTCCCGGCTCAGACAAACACCAGATTTGAAAAAGAGCTGATGATTCATGTTCTCCCGAGGTAGTAGAATCAGAAAAACATCGTGGTTTCATGAATCTCTCCTTGCCTGAAGAGTGATCCCAAGAAGTAAAATAGAAGAAACGGCCTATTACCGCAATTGCTCAAATGGCCTATTCTTGCAATGGCAAAACTGCCCTTTCACAACTCAGGTTCCCGGCTCAGACAAACACCAGATTTGAAAAAGAGCTGATGATTCATGTTCTCCCGAGGTAGTAGAATCAGAAAAACATCGTGGTTTCATGAATCTCTCCTTGCCTGAAGAGTGATCCCAAGAAGTAAAATAGAAGAAACGGCCTATTACCGCAATTGCTCAAATGGCCTATTCTTGCAATGGCAAAACTGCCCTTTCACAACTCAGGTTCCCGGCTCAGACAAACACCAGATTTGAAAAGAGCTGATGATTCATGTTCTCCCGAGGTAGTAGAATCAGAAAAACATCGTGGTTTCATGAATCTCTCCTTGCCTGAAGAGTGATCCCAAGAAGTAAAATAGAAGAAACGGCCTATTACCGCAATTGCTCAAATGGCCTATTCTTGCAATGGCAAAACTGCCCTTTCACAACTCAGGTTCCCGGCTCAGACAAACACCAGATTTGAAAAAGAGCTGATGATTCATGTTCTCCCGAGGTAGTAGAATCAGAAAAACATCGTGGTTTCATGAATCTCTCCTTGCCTGAAGAGTGATCCCAAGAAGTAAAATAGAAGAAACGGCCTATTACCGCAATTGCTCAAATGGCCTATTCTTGCAATGGCAAAACTGCCCTTTCACAACTCAGGTTCCCGGCTCAGACAAACACCAGATTTGAAAAGAGCTGATGATTCATGTTCTCCCGAGGTAGTAGAATCAGAAAAACATCGTGGTTTCATGAATCTCTCCTTGCCTGAAGAGTGATCCCAAGAAGTAAAATAGAAGAAACGGCCTATTACCGCAATTGCTCAAATGGCCTATTCTTGCAATGGCAAAACTGCCCTTTCACAACTCAGGTTCCCGGCTCAGACAAACACCAGATTTGAAAAAGAGCTGATGATTCATGTTCTCCCGAGGTAGTAGAATCAGAAAAACATCGTGGTTTCATGAATCTCTCCTTGCCTGAAGAGTGATCCCAAGAAGTAAAATAGAAGAAACGGCCTATTACCGCAATTGCTCAAATGGCCTATTCTTGCAATGGCAAAACTGCCCTTTCACAACTCAGGTTCCCGGCTCAGACAAACACCAGATTTGAAAAAGAGCTGATGATTCATGTTCTCCCGAGGTAGTAGAATCAGAAAAACATCGTGGTTTCATGAATCTCTCCTTGCCTGAAGAGTGATCCCAAGAAGTAAAATAGAAGAAACGGCCTATTACCGCAATTGCTCAAATGGCCTATTCTTGCAATGGCAAAACTGCCCTTTCACAACTCAGGTTCCCGGCTCAGACAAACACCAGATTTGAAAAGAGCTGATGATTCATGTTCTCCCGAGGTAGTAGAATCAGAAAAACATCGTGGTTTCATGAATCTCTCCTTGCCTGAAGAGTGATCCCAAGAAGTAAAATAGAAGAAACGGCCTATTACCGCAATTGCTCAAATGGCCTATTCTTGCAATGGCAAAACTGCCCTTTCACAACTCAGGTTCCCGGCTCAGACAAACACCAGATTTGAAAAAGAGCTGATGATTCATGTTCTCCCGAGGTAGTAGAATCAGAAAAACATCGTGGTTTCATGAATCTCTCCTTGCCTGAAGAGTGATCCCAAGAAGTAAAATAGAAGAAACGGCCTATTACCGCAATTGCTCAAATGGCCTATTCTTGCAATGGCAAAACTGCCCTTTCACAACTCAGGTTCCCGGCTCAGACAAACACCAGATTTGAAAAGAGCTGATGATTCATGTTCTCCCGAGGTAGTAGAATCAGAAAAACATCGTGGTTTCATGAATCTCTCCTTGCCTGAAGAGTGATCCCAAGAAGTAAAATAGAAGAAACGGCCTATTACCGCAATTGCTCAAATGGTCTATTCTTGCAATGGCAAAACTGACCTTTCACAACTCAGGTTCCCGGCTCAGACAAACACCAGATTTGAAAAAGAGCTGATGATTCATGTTCTCCCGAGGTAGTAGAATCAGAAAAACATCGTGGTTTCATGAATCATTCCTTGCCTGAACAGTTATCCCAAGAAGTAAAATAGAAGAAACGGCCTATTACCGCAATTGCTCAAATGGCCTATTCTTGCAATGGCAAAACTGCCCTTTCACAACTCAGGTTCCCGGCTCAGACAAACACCAGATTTGAAAAAGAGCTGATGATTCATGTTCTCCCGAGGTAGTAGAATCAGAAAAACATCGTGGTTTCATGAATCTCTCCTTGCCTGAAGAGTGATCCCAAGAAGTAAAATAGAAGAAACGGCCTATTACCGCAATTGCACAAATGGCCTATTCTTACAATGGGAAAACTGACCTTTCACAACTCAGGTTCCCGGCTCAGACAAACACCAGATTTGAAAAAGAGCTGATGATTCATGTTCTCCCGAGGTAGTAGAATCAGAAAAACATCGTGGTTTCATGAATCATTCCTTGCCTGAACAGTTATCCCAAGAAGTAAAATAGAAGAAACGGCCTATTACCGCAATTGCTCAAATGGCCTATTCTTGCAATGGCAAAACTGCCCTTTCACAACTTAGGTTCCCGGCTCAGACAAACACCAGATTTGAAAAAGAGCTGATGATTCATGTTCTCCCGAGGTAGTAGAATCAGAAAAACATCGTGGTTTCATGAATCTCTCCTTGCCGGAAGAGTGAACCCAAGAAGTAATTTGGAAGAAACGGCCTATTACCGCAATTGCTCAAATGGCCTATTCTTGCAATGGCAAAACTGACCTTTCACAACTCAGGTTCCCGGCTCAGACAAACACCAGATTTGAAAAAGAGCTGATGATTCATGTTCTCCCGAGGTAGTAGAATCAGAAAAACATCGTGGTTTCATGAATCATTCCTTGCCTGAACAGTGATCCCAAGAAGTAAAATAGAAGAAACGGCCTATTACCGCAATTGCTCAAATGGCCTATTCTTGCAATGGCAAAACTGCCCTTTCACAACTTAGGTTCCCGGCTCAGACAAACACCAGATTTGAAAAAGAGCTGATGATTCATGTTCTCCCGAGGTAGTAGAATCAGAAAAACATCGTGGTTTCATGAATCTCTCCTTGCCGGAAGAGTGATCCCAAGAAGTAAAATAGAAGAAACGGCTATTATCGCAGTTGCTCAAATGGCCTATTCTTACAATGGGAAAACTGACCTTTCACAGCTCAGGTTCCCGGCTCAGACAAACACCAGAATTGAAAAAGAGATGATGATTCATGTTCTCCCGAGGTAGTAGAATCAGAAAAACATCGTGGTTTCATGAATCTCTCCTTGCCTGAAGAGTGATCCCAAGAAGTAAAATAGAAGAAACGGCCTATTACCGCAATTGCTCAAATGGCCTATTCTTGCAATGGCAAAACTGCCCTTTCACAACTCAGGTTCCCGGCTCAGACAAACACCAGATTTGAAAAAGAGCTGATGATTCATGTTCTCCCGAGGTAGTAGAATCAGAAAAACATCGTGGTTTCATGAATCTCTCCTTGCCTGAAGAGTGATCCCAAGAAGTAAAATAGAAGAAACGGCCTATTACCGCAATTGCTCAAATGGCCTATTCTTGCAATGGCAAAACTGCCCTTTCACAACTCAGGTTCCCGGCTCAGACAAACACCAGATTTGAAAAGAGCTGATGATTCATGTTCTCCCGAGGTAGTAGAATCAGAAAAACATCGTGGTTTCATGAATCTCTCCTTGCCTGAAGAGTGATCCCAAGAAGTAAAATAGAAGAAACGGCCTATTACCGCAATTGCTCAAATGGCCTATTCTTGCAATGGCAAAACTGCCCTTTCACAACTCAGGTTCCCGGCTCAGACAAACACCAGATTTGAAAATGAGCTGATGATTCATGTTCTCCCGAGGTAGTAGAATCAGAAAAACATCGTGGTTTCATGAATCTCTCCTTGCCTGAAGAGTGATCCCAAGAAGTAAAATAGAAGAAACGGCCTATTACCGCAATTGCTCAAATGGCCTATTCTTGCAATGGCAAAACTGCCCTTTCACAACTCAGGTTCCCGGCTCAGACAAACACCAGATTTGTAAAAGAGCTGATGATTCATGTTCTCCCGAGGTAGTAGAATCAGAAAAACATCGTGGTTTCATGAATCTCTCCTTGCCTGAAGAGTGATCCCAAGAAGTAAAATAGAAGAAACGGCCTATTACCGCAATTGCTCAAATGGCCTATTCTTGCAATGGCAAAACTGCCCTTTCACAACTCAGGTTCCCGGCTCAGACAAACACCAGATTTGAAAATGAGCTGATGATTCATGTTCTCCCGAGGTAGTAGAATCAGAAAAACATCGTGGTTTCATGAATCTCTCCTTGCCTGAAGAGTGATCCCAAGAAGTAAAATAGAAGAAACGGCCTATTACCGCAATTGCTCAAATGGCCTATTCTTGCAATGGCAAAACTGACCTTTCACAACTCAGGTTCCCGGCTCAGACAAACACCAGATTTGAAAAAGAGCTGATGATTCATGTTCTCCCGAGGTAGTAGAATCAGAAAAACATCGTGGTTTCATGAATCTCTCCTTGCCTGAAGAGTGATCCCAAGAAGTAAAATAGAAGAAACGGCCTATTACCGCAATTGCTCAAATGGCCTATTCTTGCAATGGCAAAACTGACCTTTCACAACTCAGGTTCCCGGCTCAGACAAACACCAGATTTGAAAAAGAGCTGATGATTCATGTTCTCCCGAGGTAGTAGAATCAGAAAAACATCGTGGTTTCATGAATCTCTCCTTGCCTGAAGAGTGATCCCAAGAAGTAAAATAGAAGAAACGGCCTATTACCGCAATTGCTCAAATGGCCTATTCTTGCAATGGCAAAACTGCCCTTTCACAACTCAGGTTCCCGGCTCAGACAAACACCAGATTTGAAAAAGAGCTGATGATTCATGTTCTCCCGAGGTAGTAGAATCAGAAAAACATCGTGGTTTCATGAATCTCTCCTTGCCTGAAGAGTGATCCCAAGAAGTAAAATAGAAGAAACGGCCTATTACCGCAATTGCTCAAATGGCCTATTCTTGCAATGGCAAAACTGCCCTTTCACAACTCAGGTTCCCGGCTCAGACAAACACCAGATTTGAAAAGAGCTGATGATTCATGTTCTCCCGAGGTAGTAGAATCAGAAAAACATCGTGGTTTCATGAATCTCTCCTTGCCTGAAGAGTGATCCCAAGAAGTAAAATAGAAGAAACGGCCTATTACCGCAATTGCTCAAATGGCCTATTCTTGCAATGGCAAAACTGCCCTTTCACAACTCAGGTTCCCGGCTCAGACAAACACCAGATTTGAAAAGAGCTGATGATTCATGTTCTCCCGAGGTAGTAGAATCAGAAAAACATCGTGGTTTCATGAATCTCTCCTTGCCTGAAGAGTGATCCCAAGAAGTAAAATAGAAGAAACGGCCTATTACCGCAATTGCTCAAATGGCCTATTCTTGCAATGGCAAAACTGCCCTTTCACAACTCAGGTTCCCGGCTCAGACAAACACCAGATTTGAAAAGAGCTGATGATTCATGTTCTCCCGAGGTAGTAGAATCAGAAAAACATCGTGGTTTCATGAATCTCTCCTTGCCTGAAGAGTGATCCCAAGAAGTAAAATAGAAGAAACGGCCTATTACCGCAATTGCTCAAATGGCCTATTCTTGCAATGGCAAAACTGCCCTTTCACAACTCAGGTTCCCGGCTCAGACAAACACCAGATTTGAAAAGAGCTGATGATTCATGTTCTCCCGAGGTAGTAGAATCAGAAAAACATCGTGGTTTCATGAATCTCTCCTTGCCTGAAGAGTGATCCCAAGAAGTAAAATAGAAGAAACGGCCTATTACCGCAATTGCTCAAATGGCCTATTCTTGCAATGGCAAAACTGCCCTTTCACAACTCAGGTTCCCGGCTCAGACAAACACCAGATTTGAAAAAGAGCTGATGATTCATGTTCTCCCGAGGTAGTAGAATCAGAAAAACATCGTGGTTTCATGAATCTCTCCTTGCCTGAAGAGTGATCCCAAGAAGTAAAATAGAAGAAACGGCCTATTACCGCAATTGCTCAAATGGCCTATTCTTGCAATGGCAAAACTGCCCTTTCACAACTCAGGTTCCCGGCTCAGACAAACACCAGATTTGAAAAGAGCTGATGATTCATGTTCTCCCGAGGTAGTAGAATCAGAAAAACATCGTGGTTTCATGAATCTCTCCTTGCCTGAAGAGTGATCCCAAGAAGTAAAATAGAAGAAACGGCCTATTACCGCAATTGCTCAAATGGCCTATTCTTGCAATGGCAAAACTGCCCTTTCACAACTCAGGTTCCCGGCTCAGACAAACACCAGATTTGAAATAGAGCTGATGATTCATGTTCTCCCGAGGTAGTAGAATCAGAAAAACATCGTGGTTTCATGAATCTCTCCTTGCCTGAAGAGTGATCCCAAGAAGTAAAATAGAAGAAACGGCCTATTACCGCAATTGCTCAAATGGCCTATTCTTGCAATGGCAAAACTGCCCTTTCACAACTCAGGTTCCCGGCTCAGACAAACACCAGATTTGAAAAAGAGCTGATGATTCATGTTCTCCCGAGGTAGTAGAATCAGAAAAACATCGTGGTTTCATGAATCTCTCCTTGCCTGAAGAGTGATCCCAAGAAGTAAAATAGAAGAAACGGCCTATTACCGCAATTGCTCAAATGGCCTATTCTTGCAATGGCAAAACTGCCCTTTCACAACTCAGGTTCCCGGCTCAGACAAACACCAGATTTGAAAAAGAGCTGATGATTCATGTTCTCCCGAGGTAGTAGAATCAGAAAAACATCGTGGTTTCATGAATCTCTCCTTGCCGGAAGAGTGAACCCAAGAAGTAATTTGGAAGAAACGGCCTATTACCGCAATTGCTCCAATGGTCTATTCTTGCAATGGCAAAACTGACCTTTCACAACTCAGGTTCCCGGCTCAGACAAACACCAGATTTGAAAAAGAGCTGATGATTCATGTTCTCCCGAGGTAGTAGAATCAGAAAAACATCGTGGTTTCATGAATCATTCCTTGCCTGAACAGTTATCCCAAGAAGTAAAATAGAAGAAACGGCCTATTACCGCAATTGCTCAAATGGCCTATTCTTGCAATGGCAAAACTGCCCTTTCACAACTCAGGTTCCCGGCTCAGACAAACACCAGATTTGAAAAAGAGCTGATGATTCATGTTCTCCCGAGGTAGTAGAATCAGAAAAACATCGTGGTTTCATGAATCTCTCCTTGCCTGAAGAGTGATCCCAAGAAGTAAAATAGAAGAAACGGCCTATTACCGCAATTGCTCAAATGGCCTATTCTTGCAATGGCAAAACTGCCCTTTCACAACTCAGGTTCCCGGCTCAGACAAACACCAGATTTGAAAAAGAGCTGATGATTCATGTTCTCCCGAGGTAGTAGAATCAGAAAAACATCGTGGTTTCATGAATCTCTCCTTGCCTGAAGAGTGATCCCAAGAAGTAAAATAGAAGAAACGGCCTATTACCGCAATTGCTCAAATGGTCTATTCTTGCAATGGCAAAACTGACCTTTCACAACTCAGGTTCCCGGCTCAGACAAACACCAGATTTGAAAAAGAGCTGATGATTCATGTTCTCCCGAGGTAGTAGAATCAGAAAAACATCGTGGTTTCATGAATCTCTCCTTGCCTGAAGAGTGATCCCAAGAAGTAAAATAGAAGAAACGGCCTATTACCGCAATTGCTCAAATGGCCTATTCTTGCAATGGCAAAACTGCCCTTTCACAACTCAGGTTCCCGGCTCAGACAAACACCAGATTTGAAAAGAGCTGATGATTCATGTTCTCCCGAGGTAGTAGAATCAGAAAAACATCGTGGTTTCATGAATCTCTCCTTGCCTGAAGAGTGATCCCAAGAAGTAAAATAGAAGAAACGGCCTATTACCGCAATTGCTCAAATGGCCTATTCTTGCAATGGCAAAACTGCCCTTTCACAACTTAGGTTCCCGGCTCAGACAAACACCAGATTTGAAAAAGAGCTGATGATTCATGTTCTCCCGAGGTAGTAGAATCAGAAAAACATCGTGGTTTCATGAATCTCTCCTTGCCGGAAGAGTGATCCCAAGAAGTAAAATAGAAGAAACGGCTATTATCGCAGTTGCTCAAATGGCCTATTCTTACAATGGGAAAACTGACCTTTCACAGCTCAGGTTCCCGGCTCAGACAAACACCAGATTTGAAAAAGAGCTGATGATTCATGTTCTCCCGAGGTAGTAGAATCAGAAAAACATCGTGGTTTCATGAATCATTCCTTGCCTGAACAGTGATCCCAAGAAGTAAAATAGAAGAAACGGCCTATTACCGCAATTGCTCAAATGGCCTATTCTTGCAATGGCAAAACTGCCCTTTCACAACTCAGGTTCCCGGCTCAGACAAACACCAGATTTGAAAAAGAGCTGATGATTCATGTTCTCCCGAGGTAGTAGAATCAGAAAAACATCGTGGTTTCATGAATCTCTCCTTGCCTGAAGAGTGATCCCAAGAAGTAAAATAGAAGAAACGGCCTATTACCGCAATTGCTCAAATGGCCTATTCTTGCAATGGCAAAACTGCCCTTTCACAACTCAGGTTCCCGGCTCAGACAAACACCAGATTTGAAAAAGAGCTGATGATTCATGTTCTCCCGAGGTAGTAGAATCAGAAAAACATCGTGGTTTCATGAATCTCTCCTTGCCTGAAGAGTGATCCCAAGAAGTAAAATGGAAGAAACGGCCTATTACCGCAATTGCTCAAATGGCCTATTCTTGCAATGGCAAAACTGACCTTTCACAACTCAGGTTCCCGGCTCAGACAAACACCAGATTTGAAAAGAGCTGATGATTCATGTTCTCCCGAGGTAGTAGAATCAGAAAAACATCGTGGTTTCATGAATCTCTCCTTGCCTGAAGAGTGATCCCAAGAAGTAAAATAGAAGAAACGGCCTATTACCGCAATTGCTCAAATGGCCTATTCTTGCAATGGCAAAACTGCCCTTTCACAACTCAGGTTCCCGGCTCAGACAAACACCAGATTTGAAAAAGAGCTGATGATTCATGTTCTCCCGAGGTAGTAGAATCAGAAAAACATCGTGGTTTCATGAATCTCTCCTTGCCTGAAGAGTGATCCCAAGAAGTAAAATAGAAGAAACGGCCTATTACCGCAATTGCTCAAATGGCCTATTCTTGCAATGGCAAAACGGCCCTTTCACAACTCAGGTTCCCGGCTCAGACAAACACCAGATTTGAATATGAGCTGATGATTCATGTTCTCCCGAGGTAGTAGAACCAGAAAAACATCGTGGTTTCATGAATCTCTCCTTGCCTGAAGAGTGATCCCAAGAAGTAAAATAGAAGAAACGGCCTATTACCGCAATTGCTCAAATGGCCTATTCTTGCAATGGCAAAACTGACCTTTCACAACTCAGGTTCCCGGCTCAGACAAACACCAGAATTGAAAAAGAGCTGATGATTCATGTTCTCCCGAGGTAGTAGAATCAGAAAAACATCGTGGTTTCATGAATCTCTCCTTGCCTGAAGAGTGATCCCAAGAAGTAAAATAGAAGAAACGGCCTATTACCGCAATTGCTCAAATGGCCTATTCTTGCAATGGCAAAACTGCCCTTTCACAACTTAGGTTCCCGGCTCAGACAAACACCAGATTTGAAAAGAGCTGATGATTCATGTTCTCCCGAGGTAGTAGAATCAGAAAAACATCGTGGTTTCATGAATCTCTCCTTGCCTGAAGAGTGATCCCAAGAAGTAAAATAGAAGAAACGGCCTATTACCGCAATTGCTCAAATGGCCTATTCTTGCAATGGCAAAACTGACCTTTCACAACTCAGGTTCCCGGCTCAGACAAACACCAGATTTGAAAAAGAGCTGATGATTCATGTTCTCCCGAGGTAGTAGAATCAGAAAAACATCGTGGTTTCATGAATCTCTCCTTGCCTGAAGAGTGATCCCAAGAAGTAAAATAGAAGAAACGGCCTATTACCGCAATTGCTCAAATGGCCTATTCTTGCAATGGCAAAACTGCCCTTTCACAACTCAGGTTCCCGGCTCAGACAAACACCAGATTTGAAAAGAGCTGATGATTCATGTTCTCCCGAGGTAGTAGAATCAGAAAAACATCGTGGTTTCATGAATCTCTCCTTGCCTGAAGAGTGATCCCAAGAAGTAAAATAGAAGAAACGGCCTATTACCGCAATTGCTCAAATGGCCTATTCTTGCAATGGCAAAACTGCCCTTTCACAACTCAGGTTCCCGGCTCAGACAAACACCAGATTTGAAAAAGAGCTGATGATTCATGTTCTCCCGAGGTAGTAGAATCAGAAAAACATCGTGGTTTCATGAATCTCTCCTTGCCTGAAGAGTGATCCCAAGAAGTAAAATAGAAGAAACGGCCTATTACCGCAATTGCTCAAATGGCCTATTCTTGCAATGGCAAAACTGACCTTTCACAACTCAGGTTCCCGGCTCAGACAAACACCAGATTTGAAAAGAGCTGATGATTCATGTTCTCCCGAGGTAGTAGAATCAGAAAAACATCGTGGTTTCATGAATCTCTCCTTGCCTGAAGAGTGATCCCAAGAAGTAAAATAGAAGAAACGGCCTATTACCGCAATTGCTCAAATGGCCTATTCTTGCAATGGCAAAACTGCCCTTTCACAACTCAGGTTCCCGGCTCAGACAAACACCAGATTTGAAAAGAGCTGATGATTCATGTTCTCCCGAGGTAGTAGAATCAGAAAAACATCGTGGTTTCATGAATCTCTCCTTGCCTGAAGAGTGATCCCAAGAAGTAAAATAGAAGAAACGGCCTATTACCGCAATTGCTCAAATGGCCTATTCTTGCAATGGCAAAACTGCCCTTTCACAACTCAGGTTCCCGGCTCAGACAAACACCAGATTTGAAAAGAGCTGATGATTCATGTTCTCCCGAGGTAGTAGAATCAGAAAAACATCGTGGTTTCATGAATCTCTCCTTGCCTGAAGAGTGATCCCAAGAAGTAAAATAGAAGAAACGGCCTATTACCGCAATTGCTCAAATGGCCTATTCTTGCAATGGCAAAACTGCCCTTTCACAACTCAGGTTCCCGGCTCAGACAAACACCAGATTTGAAAAGAGCTGATGATTCATGTTCTCCCGAGGTAGTAGAATCAGAAAAACATCGTGGTTTCATGAATCTCTCCTTGCCTGAAGAGTGATCCCAAGAAGTAAAATAGAAGAAACGGCCTATTACCGCAATTGCTCAAATGGCCTATTCTTGCAATGGCAAAACTGCCCTTTCACAACTTAGGTTCCCGGCTCAGACAAACACCAGATTTGAAAAGAGCTGATGATTCATGTTCTCCCGAGGTAGTAGAATCAGAAAAACATCGTGGTTTCATGAATCTCTCCTTGCCTGAAGAGTGATCCCAAGAAGTAAAATAGAAGAAACGGCCTATTACCGCAATTGCACAAATGGCCTATTCTTACAATGGGAAAACTGACCTTTCACAACTCAGGTTCCCGGCTCAGACAAACACCAGATTTGAAAAAGAGCTGATGATTCATGTTCTCCCGAGGTAGTAGAATCAGAAAAACATCGTGGTTTCATGAATCTCTCCTTGCCTGAAGAGTGATCCCAAGAAGTAAAATAGAAGAAACGGCCTATTACCGCAATTGCTCAAATGGCCTATTCTTGCAATGGCAAAACTGCCCTTTCACAACTTAGGTTCCCGGCTCAGACAAACACCAGATTTGAAAAAGAGCTGATGATTCATGTTCTCCCGAGGTAGTAGAATCAGAAAAACATCGTGGTTTCATGAATCTCTCCTTGCCGGAAGAGTGAACCCAAGAAGTAATTTGGAAGAAACGGCCTATTACCGCAATTGCTCCAATGGTCTATTCTTGCAATGGCAAAACTGACCTTTCACAACTCAGGTTCCCGGCTCAGACAAACACCAGATTTGAAAAAGAGCTGATGATTCATGTTCTCCCGAGGTAGTAGAATCAGAAAAACATCGTGGTTTCATGAATCTCTCCTTGCCTGAACAGTGATCCCAAGAAGTAAAATAGAAGAAACGGCCTATTACCGCAATTGCTCAAATGGCCTATTCTTGCAATGGCAAAACTGCCCTTTCACAACTTAGGTTCCCGGCTCAGACAAACACCAGATTTGAAAAAGAGCTGATGATTCATGTTCTCCCGAGGTAGTAGAATCAGAAAAACATCGTGGTTTCATGAATCTCTCCTTGCCGGAAGAGTGATCCCAAGAAGTAAAATAGAAGAAACGGCCTATTACCGCAATTGCTCAAATGGCCTATTCTTGCAATGGCAAAACTGACCTTTCACAACTCAGGTTCCCGGCTCAGACAAACACCAGATTTGAAAAAGAGCTGATGATTCATGTTCTCCCGAGGTAGTAGAATCAGAAAAACATCGTGGTTTCATGAATCTCTCCTTGCCTGAAGAGTGATCCCAAGAAGTAAAATAGAAGAAACGGCCTATTACCGCAATTGCTCAAATGGCCTATTCTTGCAATGGCAAAACTGCCCTTTCACAACTCAGGTTCCCGGCTCAGACAAACACCAGATTTGAAAAGAGCTGATGATTCATGTTCTCCCGAGGTAGTAGAATCAGAAAAACATCGTGGTTTCATGAATCTCTCCTTGCCTGAAGAGTGATCCCAAGAAGTAAAATAGAAGAAACGGCCTATTACCGCAATTGCTCAAATGGCCTATTCTTGCAATGGCAAAACTGCCCTTTCACAACTCAGGTTCCCGGCTCAGACAAACACCAGATTTGAAAAGAGCTGATGATTCATGTTCTCCCGAGGTAGTAGAATCAGAAAAACATCGTGGTTTCATGAATCTCTCCTTGCCTGAAGAGTGATCCCAAGAAGTAAAATAGAAGAAACGGCCTATTACCGCAATTGCTCAAATGGCCTATTCTTGCAATGGCAAAACTGCCCTTTCACAACTCAGGTTCCCGGCTCAGACAAACACCAGATTTGAAAAGAGCTGATGATTCATGTTCTCCCGAGGTAGTAGAATCAGAAAAACATCGTGGTTTCATGAATCTCTCCTTGCCTGAAGAGTGATCCCAAGAAGTAAAATAGAAGAAACGGCCTATTACCGCAATTGCTCAAATGGCCTATTCTTGCAATGGCAAAACTGCCCTTTCACAACTCAGGTTCCCGGCTCAGACAAACACCAGATTTGAAAAGAGCTGATGATTCATGTTCTCCCGAGGTAGTAGAATCAGAAAAACATCGTGGTTTCATGAATCTCTCCTTGCCTGAAGAGTGATCCCAAGAAGTAAAATAGAAGAAACGGCCTATTACCGCAATTGCTCAAATGGCCTATTCTTGCAATGGCAAAACTGCCCTTTCACAACTCAGGTTCCCGGCTCAGACAAACACCAGATTTGAAAAAGAGCTGATGATTCATGTTCTCCCGAGGTAGTAGAATCAGAAAAACATCGTGGTTTCATGAATCTCTCCTTGCCTGAAGAGTGATCCCAAGAAGTAAAATAGAAGAAACGGCCTATTACCGCAATTGCTCAAATGGCCTATTCTTGCAATGGCAAAACTGCCCTTTCACAACTCAGGTTCCCGGCTCAGACAAACACCAGATTTGAAAAGAGCTGATGATTCATGTTCTCCCGAGGTAGTAGAATCAGAAAAACATCGTGGTTTCATGAATCTCTCCTTGCCTGAAGAGTGATCCCAAGAAGTAAAATAGAAGAAACGGCCTATTACCGCAATTGCTCAAATGGCCTATTCTTGCAATGGCAAAACTGCCCTTTCACAACTCAGGTTCCCGGCTCAGACAAACACCAGATTTGAAAAAGAGCTGATGATTCATGTTCTCCCGAGGTAGTAGAATCAGAAAAACATCGTGGTTTCATGAATCTCTCCTTGCCTGAAGAGTGATCCCAAGAAGTAAAATAGAAGAAACGGCCTATTACCGCAATTGCTCAAATGGCCTATTCTTGCAATGGCAAAACTGCCCTTTCACAACTCAGGTTCCCGGCTCAGACAAACACCAGATTTGAAAAAGAGCTGATGATTCATGTTCTCCCGAGGTAGTAGAATCAGAAAAACATCGTGGTTTCATGAATCTCTCCTTGCCGGAAGAGTGATCCCAAGAAGTAAAATAGAAGAAACGGGCTATTACCGCAATTGCTCAAATGGCCTATTCTTACAATGGGAAAACTGACCTTTCACAGCTCAGGTTCCCGGCTCAGACAAACACCAGAATTGAAAAAGAGATGATGATTCATGTTCTCCCGAGGTAGTAGAATCAGAAAAACATCGTGGTTTCATGAATCTCTCCTTGCCTGAAGAGTGATCCCAAGAAGTAAAATAGAAGAAACGGCCTATTACCGCAATTGCTCAAATGGCCTATTCTTGCAATGGCAAAACTGCCCTTTCACAACTCAGGTTCCCGGCTCAGACAAACACCAGATTTGAAAAGAGCTGATGATTCATGTTCTCCCGAGGTAGTAGAATCAGAAAAACATCGTGGTTTCATGAATCTCTCCTTGCCTGAAGAGTGATCCCAAGAAGTAAAATAGAAGAAACGGCCTATTACCGCAATTGCTCAAATGGCCTATTCTTGCAATGGCAAAACTGCCCTTTCACAACTCAGGTTCCCGGCTCAGACAAACACCAGATTTGAAAAGGGCTGATGATTCATGTTCTCCCGAGGTAGTAGAATCAGAAAAACATCGTGGTTTCATGAATCTCTCCTTGCCTGAAGAGTGATCCCAAGAAGTAAAATAGAAGAAACGGCCTATTACCGCAATTGCTCAAATGGCCTATTCTTGCAATGGCAAAACTGCCCTTTCACAACTCAGGTTCCCGGCTCAGACAAACACCAGATTTGAAAAGAGCTGATGATTCATGTTCTCCCGAGGTAGTAGAATCAGAAAAACATCGTGGTTTCATGAATCTCTCCTTGCCTGAAGAGTGATCCCAAGAAGTAAAATAGAAGAAACGGCCTATTACCGCAATTGCTCAAATGGCCTATTCTTGCAATGGCAAAACTGCCCTTTCACAACTCAGGTTCCCGGCTCAGACAAACACCAGATTTGAAAAGAGCTGATGATTCATGTTCTCCCGAGGTAGTAGAATCAGAAAAACATCGTGGTTTCATGAATCTCTCCTTGCCTGAAGAGTGATCCCAAGAAGTAAAATAGAAGAAACGGCCTATTACCGCAATTGCTCAAATGGCCTATTCTTGCAATGGCAAAACTGCCCTTTCACAACTCAGGTTCCCGGCTCAGACAAACACCAGATTTGAAAAGAGCTGATGATTCATGTTCTCCCGAGGTAGTAGAATCAGAAAAACATCGTGGTTTCATGAATCTCTCCTTGCCTGAAGAGTGATCCCAAGAAGTAAAATAGAAGAAACGGCCTATTACCGCAATTGCTCAAATGGCCTATTCTTGCAATGGCAAAACTGCCCTTTCACAACTCAGGTTCCCGGCTCAGACAAACACCAGATTTGAAAAAGAGCTGATGATTCATGTTCTCCCGAGGTAGTAGAATCAGAAAAACATCGTGGTTTCATGAATCTCTCCTTGCCTGAAGAGTGATCCCAAGAAGTAAAATAGAAGAAACGGCCTATTACCGCAATTGCTCAAATGGCCTATTCTTGCAATGGCAAAACTGCCCTTTCACAACTCAGGTTCCCGGCTCAGACAAACACCAGATTTGCAAAAGAGCTGATGATTCATGTTCTCCCGAGGTAGTAGAATCAGAAAAACATCGTGGTTTCATGAATCTCTCCTTGCCTGAAGAGTGATCCCAAGAAGTAAAATAGAAGAAACGGCCTATTACCGCAATTGCTCAAATGGCCTATTCTTGCAATGGCAAAACTGCCCTTTCACAACTCAGGTTCCCGGCTCAGACAAACACCAGATTTGAAAAGAGCTGATGATTCATGTTCTCCCGAGGTAGTAGAATCAGAAAAACATCGTGGTTTCATGAATCTCTCCTTGCCTGAAGAGTGATCCCAAGAAGTAAAATAGAAGAAACGGCCTATTACCGCAATTGCTCAAATGGCCTATTCTTGCAATGGCAAAACTGCCCTTTCACAACTCAGGTTCCCGGCTCAGACAAACACCAGATTTGAAAAGAGCTGATGATTCATGTTCTCCCGAGGTAGTAGAATCAGAAAAACATCGTGGTTTCATGAATCTCTCCTTGCCTGAAGAGTGATCCCAAGAAGTAAAATAGAAGAAACGGCCTATTACCGCAATTGCTCAAATGGCCTATTCTTGCAATGGCAAAACTGCCCTTTCACAACTCAGGTTCCCGGCTCAGACAAACACCAGATTTGAAAAAGAGCTGATGATTCATGTTCTCCCGAGGTAGTAGAATCAGAAAAACATCGTGGTTTCATGAATCTCTCCTTGCCTGAAGAGTGATCCCAAGAAGTAAAATAGAAGAAACGGCCTATTACCGCAATTGCTCAAATGGCCTATTCTTGCAATGGCAAAACTGCCCTTTCACAACTCAGGTTCCCGGCTCAGACAAACACCAGATTTGAAAAGAGCTGATGATTCATGTTCTCCCGAGGTAGTAGAATCAGAAAAACATCGTGGTTTCATGAATCTCTCCTTGCCTGAAGAGTGATCCCAAGAAGTAAAATAGAAGAAACGGCCTATTACCGCAATTGCTCAAATGGCCTATTCTTGCAATGGCAAAACTGCCCTTTCACAACTCAGGTTCCCGGCTCAGACAAACACCAGATTTGAAAAGAGCTGATGATTCATGTTCTCCCGAGGTAGTAGAATCAGAAAAACATCGTGGTTTCATGAATCTCTCCTTGCCTGAAGAGTGATCCCAAGAAGTAAAATAGAAGAAACGGCCTATTACCGCAATTGCTCAAATGGCCTATTCTTGCAATGGCAAAACTGCCCTTTCACAACTCAGGTTCCCGGCTCAGACAAACACCAGATTTGAAAAGAGCTGATGATTCATGTTCTCCCGAGGTAGTAGAATCAGAAAAACATCGTGGTTTCATGAATCTCTCCTTGCCTGAAGAGTGATCCCAAGAAGTAAAATAGAAGAAACGGCCTATTACCGCAATTGCTCAAATGGCCTATTCTTGCAATGGCAAAACTGCCCTTTCACAACTCAGGTTCCCGGCTCAGACAAACACCAGATTTGAAAAAGAGCTGATGATTCATGTTCTCCCGAGGTAGTAGAATCAGAAAAACATCGTGGTTTCATGAATCTCTCCTTGCCTGAAGAGTGATCCCAAGAAGTAAAATAGAAGAAACGGCCTATTACCGCAATTGCTCAAATGGCCTATTCTTGCAATGGCAAAACTGCCCTTTCACAACTTAGGTTCCCGGCTCAGACAAACACCAGATTTGAAAAAGAGCTGATGATTCATGTTCTCCCGAGGTAGTAGAATCAGAAAAACATCGTGGTTTCATGAATCTCTCCTTGCCGGAAGAGTGAACCCAAGAAGTAATTTGGAAGAAACGGCCTATTACCGCAATTGCTCCAATGGTCTATTCTTGCAATGGCAAAACTGACCTTTCACAACTCAGGTTCCCGGCTCAGACAAACACCAGATTTGAAAAAGAGCTGATGATTCATGTTCTCCCGAGGTAGTAGAATCAGAAAAACATCGTGGTTTCATGAATCATTCCTTGCCTGAACAGTGATCCCAAGAAGTAAAATAGAAGAAACGGCCTATTACCGCAATTGCTCAAATGGCCTATTCTTGCAATGGCAAAACTGCCCTTTCACAACTTAGGTTCCCGGCTCAGACAAACACCAGATTTGAAAAAGAGCTGATGATTCATGTTCTCCCGAGGTAGTAGAATCAGAAAAACATCGTGGTTTCATGAATCTCTCCTTGCCGGAAGAGTGAACCCAAGAAGTAATTTGGAAGAAACGGCCTATTACCGCAATTGCTCAAATGGTCTATTCTTGCAATGGCAAAACTGACCTTTCACAACTCAGGTTCCCGGCTCAGACAAACACCAGATTTGAAAAAGAGCTGATGATTCATGTTCTCCCGAGGTAGTAGAATCAGAAAAACATCGTGGTTTCATGAATCTCTCCTTGCCTGAAGAGTGATCCCAAGAAGTAAAATAGAAGAAACGGCCTATTACCGCAATTGCTCAAATGGCCTATTCTTGCAATGGCAAAACTGCCCTTTCACAACTCAGGTTCCCGGCTCAGACAAACACCAGATTTGAAAAAGAGCTGATGATTCATGTTCTCCCGAGGTAGTAGAATCAGAAAAACATCGTGGTTTCATGAATCTCTCCTTGCCTGAAGAGTGATCCCAAGAAGTAAAATAGAAGAAACGGCCTATTACCGCAATTGCTCAAATGGCCTATTCTTGCAATGGCAAAACTGCCCTTTCACAACTCAGGTTCCCGGCTCAGACAAACACCAGATTTGAAAAGAGCTGATGATTCATGTTCTCCCGAGGTAGTAGAATCAGAAAAACATCGTGGTTTCATGAATCTCTCCTTGCCTGAAGAGTGATCCCAAGAAGTAAAATAGAAGAAACGGCCTATTACCGCAATTGCTCAAATGGCCTATTCTTGCAATGGCAAAACTGCCCTTTCACAACTCAGGTTCCCGGCTCAGACAAACACCAGATTTGAAAAGAGCTGATGATTCATGTTCTCCCGAGGTAGTAGAATCAGAAAAACATCGTGGTTTCATGAATCTCTCCTTGCCTGAAGAGTGATCCCAAGAAGTAAAATAGAAGAAACGGCCTATTACCGCAATTGCTCAAATGGCCTATTCTTGCAATGGCAAAACTGCCCTTTCACAACTCAGGTTCCCGGCTCAGACAAACACCAGATTTGAAAAGAGCTGATGATTCATGTTCTCCCGAGGTAGTAGAATCAGAAAAACATCGTGGTTTCATGAATCTCTCCTTGCCTGAAGAGTGATCCCAAGAAGTAAAATAGAAGAAACGGCCTATTACCGCAATTGCTCAAATGGCCTATTCTTGCAATGGCAAAACTGCCCTTTCACAACTCAGGTTCCCGGCTCAGACAAACACCAGATTTGAAAAGAGCTGATGATTCATGTTCTCCCGAGGTAGTAGAATCAGAAAAACATCGTGGTTTCATGAATCTCTCCTTGCCTGAAGAGTGATCCCAAGAAGTAAAATAGAAGAAACGGCCTATTACCGCAATTGCTCAAATGGCCTATTCTTGCAATGGCAAAACTGCCCTTTCACAACTCAGGTTCCCGGCTCAGACAAACACCAGATTTGAAAAGAGCTGATGATTCATGTTCTCCCGAGGTAGTAGAATCAGAAAAACATCGTGGTTTCATGAATCTCTCCTTGCCTGAAGAGTGATCCCAAGAAGTAAAATAGAAGAAACGGCCTATTACCGCAATTGCTCAAATGGCCTATTCTTGCAATGGCAAAACTGCCCTTTCACAACTCAGGTTCCCGGCTCAGACAAACACCAGATTTGAAAAAGAGCTGATGATTCATGTTCTCCCGAGGTAGTAGAATCAGAAAAACATCGTGGTTTCATGAATCTCTCCTTGCCTGAAGAGTGATCCCAAGAAGTAAAATAGAAGAAACGGCCTATTACCGCAATTGCTCAAATGGCCTATTCTTGCAATGGCAAAACTGCCCTTTCACAACTTAGGTTCCCGGCTCAGACAAACACCAGATTTGAAAAAGAGCTGATGATTCATGTTCTCCCGAGGTAGTAGAATCAGAAAAACATCGTGGTTTCATGAATCTCTCCTTGCCGGAAGAGTGAACCCAAGAAGTAATTTGGAAGAAACGGCCTATTACCGCAATTGCTCAAATGGTCTATTCTTGCAATGGCAAAACTGACCTTTCACAACTCAGGTTCCCGGCTCAGACAAACACCAGATTTGAAAAAGAGCTGATGATTCATGTTCTCCCGAGGTAGTAGAATCAGAAAAACATCGTGGTTTCATGAATCTCTCCTTGCCTGAACAGTGATCCCAAGAAGTAAAATAGAAGAAACGGCCTATTACCGCAATTGCTCAAATGGCCTATTCTTGCAATGGCAAAACTGCCCTTTCACAACTTAGGTTCCCGGCTCAGACAAACACCAGATTTGAAAAAGAGCTGATGATTCATGTTCTCCCGAGGTAGTAGAATCAGAAAAACATCGTGGTTTCATGAATCTCTCCTTGCCGGAAGAGTGATCCCAAGAAGTAAAATAGAAGAAACGGCTATTATCGCAGTTGCTCAAATGGCCTATTCTTACAATGGGAAAACTGACCTTTCACAGCTCAGGTTCCCGGCTCAGACAAACACCAGAATTGAAAAAGAGATGATGATTCATGTTCTCCCGAGGTAGTAGAATCAGAAAAACATCGTGGTTTCATGAATCTCTCCTTGCCTGAAGAGTGATCCCAAGAAGTAAAATAGAAGAAACGGCCTATTACCGCAATTGCTCAAATGGCCTATTCTTGCAATGGCAAAACTGCCCTTTCACAACTCAGGTTCCCGGCTCAGACAAACACCAGATTTGAAAAGAGCTGATGATTCATGTTCTCCCGAGGTAGTAGAATCAGAAAAACATCGTGGTTTCATGAATCTCTCCTTGCCTGAAGAGTGATCCCAAGAAGTAAAATAGAAGAAACGGCCTATTACCGCAATTGCTCAAATGGCCTATTCTTGCAATGGCAAAACTGCCCTTTCACAACTCAGGTTCCCGGCTCAGACAAACACCAGATTTGAAAAGAGCTGATGATTCATGTTCTCCCGAGGTAGTAGAATCAGAAAAACATCGTGGTTTCATGAATCTCTCCTTGCCTGAAGAGTGATCCCAAGAAGTAAAATAGAAGAAACGGCCTATTACCGCAATTGCTCAAATGGCCTATTCTTGCAATGGCAAAACTGCCCTTTCACAACTCAGGTTCCCGGCTCAGACAAACACCAGATTTGAAAAGAGCTGATGATTCATGTTCTCCCGAGGTAGTAGAATCAGAAAAACATCGTGGTTTCATGAATCTCTCCTTGCCTGAAGAGTGATCCCAAGAAGTAAAATAGAAGAAACGGCCTATTACCGCAATTGCTCAAATGGCCTATTCTTGCAATGGCAAAACTGCCCTTTCACAACTCAGGTTCCCGGCTCAGACAAACACCAGATTTGAAAAGAGCTGATGATTCATGTTCTCCCGAGGTAGTAGAATCAGAAAAACATCGTGGTTTCATGAATCTCTCCTTGCCTGAAGAGTGATCCCAAGAAGTAAAATAGAAGAAACGGCCTATTACCGCAATTGCTCAAATGGCCTATTCTTGCAATGGCAAAACTGCCCTTTCACAACTCAGGTTCCCGGCTCAGACAAACACCAGATTTGAAAAGAGCTGATGATTCATGTTCTCCCGAGGTAGTAGAATCAGAAAAACATCGTGGTTTCATGAATCTCTCCTTGCCTGAAGAGTGATCCCAAGAAGTAAAATAGAAGAAACGGCCTATTACCGCAATTGCTCAAATGGCCTATTCTTGCAATGGCAAAACTGCCCTTTCACAACTCAGGTTCCCGGCTCAGACAAACACCAGATTTGAAAAAGAGCTGATGATTCATGTTCTCCCGAGGTAGTAGAATCAGAAAAACATCGTGGTTTCATGAATCTCTCCTTGCCTGAAGAGTGATCCCAAGAAGTAAAATAGAAGAAACGGCCTATTACCGCAATTGCTCAAATGGCCTATTCTTGCAATGGCAAAACTGCCCTTTCACAACTTAGGTTCCCGGCTCAGACAAACACCAGATTTGAAAAAGAGCTGATGATTCATGTTCTCCCGAGGTAGTAGAATCAGAAAAACATCGTGGTTTCATGAATCTCTCCTTGCCGGAAGAGTGAACCCAAGAAGTAATTTGGAAGAAACGGCCTATTACCGCAATTGCTCCAATGGTCTATTCTTGCAATGGCAAAACTGACCTTTCACAACTCAGGTTCCCGGCTCAGACAAACACCAGATTTGAAAAAGAGCTGATGATTCATGTTCTCCCGAGGTAGTAGAATCAGAAAAACATCGTGGTTTCATGAATCTCTCCTTGCCTGAAGAGTGATCCCAAGAAGTAAAATAGAAGAAACGGCCTATTACCGCAATTGCTCAAATGGCCTATTCTTGCAATGGCAAAACTGCCCTTTCACAACTTAGGTTCCCGGCTCAGACAAACACCAGATTTGAAAAAGAGCTGATGATTCATGTTCTCCCGAGGTAGTAGAATCAGAAAAACATCGTGGTTTCATGAATCTCTCCTTGCCTGAAGAGTGATCCCAAGAAGTAAAATAGAAGAAACGGCCTATTACCGCAATTGCTCAAATGGCCTATTCTTGCAATGGCAAAACTGCCCTTTCACAACTCAGGTTCCCGGCTCAGACAAACACCAGATTTGAAAAGAGCTGATGATTCATGTTCTCCCGAGGTAGTAGAATCAGAAAAACATCGTGGTTTCATGAATCTCTCCTTGCCTGAAGAGTGATCCCAAGAAGTAAAATAGAAGAAACGGCCTATTACCGCAATTGCTCAAATGGCCTATTCTTGCAATGGCAAAACTGCCCTTTCACAACTCAGGTTCCCGGCTCAGACAAACACCAGATTTGAAAAGAGCTGATGATTCATGTTCTCCCGAGGTAGTAGAATCAGAAAAACATCGTGGTTTCATGAATCTCTCCTTGCCTGAAGAGTGATCCCAAGAAGTAAAATAGAAGAAACGGCCTATTACCGCAATTGCTCAAATGGCCTATTCTTGCAATGGCAAAACTGCCCTTTCACAACTCAGGTTCCCGGCTCAGACAAACACCAGATTTGAAAAGAGCTGATGATTCATGTTCTCCCGAGGTAGTAGAATCAGAAAAACATCGTGGTTTCATGAATCTCTCCTTGCCTGAAGAGTGATCCCAAGAAGTAAAATAGAAGAAACGGCCTATTACCGCAATTGCTCAAATGGCCTATTCTTGCAATGGCAAAACTGCCCTTTCACAACTCAGGTTCCCGGCTCAGACAAACACCAGATTTGAAAAGAGCTGATGATTCATGTTCTCCCGAGGTAGTAGAATCAGAAAAACATCGTGGTTTCATGAATCTCTCCTTGCCTGAAGAGTGATCCCAAGAAGTAAAATAGAAGAAACGGCCTATTACCGCAATTGCTCAAATGGCCTATTCTTGCAATGGCAAAACTGCCCTTTCACAACTCAGGTTCCCGGCTCAGACAAACACCAGATTTGAAAAGAGCTGATGATTCATGTTCTCCCGAGGTAGTAGAATCAGAAAAACATCGTGGTTTCATGAATCTCTCCTTGCCTGAAGAGTGATCCCAAGAAGTAAAATAGAAGAAACGGCCTATTACCGCAATTGCTCAAATGGCCTATTCTTGCAATGGCAAAACTGCCCTTTCACAACTCAGGTTCCCGGCTCAGACAAACACCAGATTTGAAAAGAGCTGATGATTCATGTTCTCCCGAGGTAGTAGAATCAGAAAAACATCGTGGTTTCATGAATCTCTCCTTGCCTGAAGAGTGATCCCAAGAAGTAAAATAGAAGAAACGGCCTATTACCGCAATTGCTCAAATGGCCTATTCTTGCAATGGCAAAACTGCCCTTTCACAACTCAGGTTCCCGGCTCAGACAAACACCAGATTTGAAAAAGAGCTGATGATTCATGTTCTCCCGAGGTAGTAGAATCAGAAAAACATCGTGGTTTCATGAATCTCTCCTTGCCTGAAGAGTGATCCCAAGAAGTAAAATAGAAGAAACGGCCTATTACCGCAATTGCTCAAATGGCCTATTCTTGCAATGGCAAAACTGCCCTTTCACAACTTAGGTTCCCGGCTCAGACAAACACCAGATTTGAAAAAGAGCTGATGATTCATGTTCTCCCGAGGTAGTAGAATCAGAAAAACATCGTGGTTTCATGAATCTCTCCTTGCCGGAAGAGTGAACCCAAGAAGTAATTTGGAAGAAACGGCCTATTACCGCAATTGCTCCAATGGTCTATTCTTGCAATGGCAAAACTGACCTTTCACAACTCAGGTTCCCGGCTCAGACAAACACCAGATTTGAAAAAGAGCTGATGATTCATGTTCTCCCGAGGTAGTAGAATCAGAAAAACATCGTGGTTTCATGAATCATTCCTTGCCTGAACAGTGATCCCAAGAAGTAAAATAGAAGAAACGGCCTATTACCGCAATTGCTCAAATGGCCTATTCTTGCAATGGCAAAACTGCCCTTTCACAACTTAGGTTCCCGGCTCAGACAAACACCAGATTTGAAAAAGAGCTGATGATTCATGTTCTCCCGAGGTAGTAGAATCAGAAAAACATCGTGGTTTCATGAATCTCTCCTTGCCTGAAGAGTGATCCCAAGAAGTAAAATAGAAGAAACGGCCTATTACCGCAATTGCTCAAATGGCCTATTCTTGCAATGGCAAAACTGCCCTTTCACAACTCAGGTTCCCGGCTCAGACAAACACCAGATTTGAAAAGAGCTGATGATTCATGTTCTCCCGAGGTAGTAGAATCAGAAAAACATCGTGGTTTCATGAATCTCTCCTTGCCTGAAGAGTGATCCCAAGAAGTAAAATAGAAGAAACGGCCTATTACCGCAATTGCTCAAATGGCCTATTCTTGCAATGGCAAAACTGCCCTTTCACAACTCAGGTTCCCGGCTCAGACAAACACCAGATTTGAAAAGAGCTGATGATTCATGTTCTCCCGAGGTAGTAGAATCAGAAAAACATCGTGGTTTCATGAATCTCTCCTTGCCTGAAGAGTGATCCCAAGAAGTAAAATAGAAGAAACGGCCTATTACCGCAATTGCTCAAATGGCCTATTCTTGCAATGGCAAAACTGCCCTTTCACAACTCAGGTTCCCGGCTCAGACAAACACCAGATTTGAAAAGAGCTGATGATTCATGTTCTCCCGAGGTAGTAGAATCAGAAAAACATCGTGGTTTCATGAATCTCTCCTTGCCTGAAGAGTGATCCCAAGAAGTAAAATAGAAGAAACGGCCTATTACCGCAATTGCTCAAATGGCCTATTCTTGCAATGGCAAAACTGCCCTTTCACAACTCAGGTTCCCGGCTCAGACAAACACCAGATTTGAAAAGAGCTGATGATTCATGTTCTCCCGAGGTAGTAGAATCAGAAAAACATCGTGGTTTCATGAATCTCTCCTTGCCTGAAGAGTGATCCCAAGAAGTAAAATAGAAGAAACGGCCTATTACCGCAATTGCTCAAATGGCCTATTCTTGCAATGGCAAAACTGCCCTTTCACAACTCAGGTTCCCGGCTCAGACAAACACCAGATTTGAAAAGAGCTGATGATTCATGTTCTCCCGAGGTAGTAGAATCAGAAAAACATCGTGGTTTCATGAATCTCTCCTTGCCTGAAGAGTGATCCCAAGAAGTAAAATAGAAGAAACGGCCTATTACCGCAATTGCTCAAATGGCCTATTCTTGCAATGGCAAAACTGCCCTTTCACAACTCAGGTTCCCGGCTCAGACAAACACCAGATTTGAAAAGAGCTGATGATTCATGTTCTCCCGAGGTAGTAGAATCAGAAAAACATCGTGGTTTCATGAATCTCTCCTTGCCTGAAGAGTGATCCCAAGAAGTAAAATAGAAGAAACGGCCTATTACCGCAATTGCTCAAATGGCCTATTCTTGCAATGGCAAAACTGCCCTTTCACAACTCAGGTTCCCGGCTCAGACAAACACCAGATTTGAAAAAGAGCTGATGATTCATGTTCTCCCGAGGTAGTAGAATCAGAAAAACATCGTGGTTTCATGAATCTCTCCTTGCCTGAAGAGTGATCCCAAGAAGTAAAATAGAAGAAACGGCCTATTACCGCAATTGCTCAAATGGCCTATTCTTGCAATGGCAAAACTGCCCTTTCACAACTCAGGTTCCCGGCTCAGACAAACACCAGATTTGAAAAAGAGCTGATGATTCATGTTCTCCCGAGGTAGTAGAATCAGAAAAACATCGTGGTTTCATGAATCATTCCTTGCCTGAACAGTGATCCCAAGAAGTAAAATAGAAGAAACGGCCTATTACCGCAATTGCTCAAATGGCCTATTCTTGCAATGGCAAAACTGCCCTTTCACAACTTAGGTTCCCGGCTCAGACAAACACCAGATTTGAAAAAGAGCTGATGATTCATGTTCTCCCGAGGTAGTAGAATCAGAAAAACATCGTGGTTTCATGAATCTCTCCTTGCCTGAAGAGTGATCCCAAGAAGTAAAATAGAAGAAACGGCCTATTACCGCAATTGCTCAAATGGCCTATTCTTGCAATGGCAAAACTGCCCTTTCACAACTCAGGTTCCCGGCTCAGACAAACACCAGATTTGAAAAGAGCTGATGATTCATGTTCTCCCGAGGTAGTAGAATCAGAAAAACATCGTGGTTTCATGAATCTCTCCTTGCCTGAAGAGTGATCCCAAGAAGTAAAATAGAAGAAACGGCCTATTACCGCAATTGCTCAAATGGCCTATTCTTGCAATGGCAAAACTGCCCTTTCACAACTCAGGTTCCCGGCTCAGACAAACACCAGATTTGAAAAAGAGCTGATGATTCATGTTCTCCCGAGGTAGTAGAATCAGAAAAACATCGTGGTTTCATGAATCTCTCCTTGCCTGAAGAGTGATCCCAAGAAGTAAAATAGAAGAAACGGCCTATTACCGCAATTGCTCAAATGGCCTATTCTTGCAATGGCAAAACTGCCCTTTCACAACTTAGGTTCCCGGCTCAGACAAACACCAGATTTGAAAAAGAGCTGATGATTCATGTTCTCCCGAGGTAGTAGAATCAGAAAAACATCGTGGTTTCATGAATCTCTCCTTGCCGGAAGAGTGAACCCAAGAAGTAATTTGGAAGAAACGGCCTATTACCGCAATTGCTCCAATGGTCTATTCTTGCAATGGCAAAACTGACCTTTCACAACTCAGGTTCCCGGCTCAGACAAACACCAGATTTGAAAAAGAGCTGATGATTCATGTTCTCCCGAGGTAGTAGAATCAGAAAAACATCGTGGTTTCATGAATCTCTCCTTGCCTGAAGAGTGATCCCAAGAAGTAAAATAGAAGAAACGGCCTATTACCGCAATTGCTCAAATGGCCTATTCTTGCAATGGCAAAACTGCCCTTTCACAACTCAGGTTCCCGGCTCAGACAAACACCAGATTTGAAAAGAGCTGATGATTCATGTTCTCCCGAGGTAGTAGAATCAGAAAAACATCGTGGTTTCATGAATCTCTCCTTGCCTGAAGAGTGATCCCAAGAAGTAAAATAGAAGAAACGGCCTATTACCGCAATTGCTCAAATGGCCTATTCTTGCAATGGCAAAACTGCCCTTTCACAACTCAGGTTCCCGGCTCAGACAAACACCAGATTTGAAAAGAGCTGATGATTCATGTTCTCCCGAGGTAGTAGAATCAGAAAAACATCGTGGTTTCATGAATCTCTCCTTGCCGGAAGAGTGATCCCAAGAAGTAAAATAGAAGAAACGGCTATTATCGCAGTTGCTCAAATGGCCTATTCTTACAATGGGAAAACTGACCTTTCACAGCTCAGGTTCCCGGCTCAGACAAACACCAGATTTGAAAAAGAGCTGATGATTCATGTTCTCCCGAGGTAGTAGAATCAGAAAAACATCGTGGTTTCATGAATCTCTCCTTGCCTGAACAGTGATCCCAAGAAGTAAAATAGAAGAAACGGCCTATTACCGCAATTGCTCAAATGGCCTATTCTTGCAATGGCAAAACTGCCCTTTCACAACTTAGGTTCCCGGCTCAGACAAACACCAGATTTGAAAAAGAGCTGATGATTCATGTTCTCCCGAGGTAGTAGAATCAGAAAAACATCGTGGTTTCATGAATCTCTCCTTGCCGGAAGAGTGAACCCAAGAAGTAATTTGGAAGAAACGGCCTATTACCGCAATTGCTCCAATGGTCTATTCTTGCAATGGCAAAACTGACCTTTCACAACTCAGGTTCCCGGCTCAGACAAACACCAGATTTGAAAAAGAGCTGATGATTCATGTTCTCCCGAGGTAGTAGAATCAGAAAAACATCGTGGTTTCATGAATCATTCCTTGCCTGAACAGTGATCCCAAGAAGTAAAATAGAAGAAACGGCCTATTACCGCAATTGCTCAAATGGCCTATTCTTGCAATGGCAAAACTGCCCTTTCACAACTTAGGTTCCCGGCTCAGACAAACACCAGATTTGAAAAAGAGCTGATGATTCATGTTCTCCCGAGGTAGTAGAATCAGAAAAACATCGTGGTTTCATGAATCTCTCCTTGCCTGAAGAGTGATCCCAAGAAGTAAAATAGAAGAAACGGCCTATTACCGCAATTGCTCAAATGGCCTATTCTTGCAATGGCAAAACTGACCTTTCACAACTCAGGTTCCCGGCTCAGACAAACACCAGATTTGAAAAGAGCTGATGATTCATGTTCTCCCGAGGTAGTAGAATCAGAAAAACATCGTGGTTTCATGAATCTCTCCTTGCCTGAAGAGTGATCCCAAGAAGTAAAATAGAAGAAACGGCCTATTACCGCAATTGCTCAAATGGCCTATTCTTGCAATGGCAAAACTGCCCTTTCACAACTCAGGTTCCCGGCTCAGACAAACACCAGATTTGAAAAAGAGCTGATGATTCATGTTCTCCCGAGGTAGTAGAATCAGAAAAACATCGTGGTTTCATGAATCTCTCCTTGCCTGAAGAGTGATCCCAAGAAGTAAAATAGAAGAAACGGCCTATTACCGCAATTGCTCAAATGGCCTATTCTTGCAATGGCAAAACTGCCCTTTCACAACTCAGGTTCCCGGCTCAGACAAACACCAGATTTGAAAAAGAGCTGATGATTCATGTTCTCCCGAGGTAGTAGAATCAGAAAAACATCGTGGTTTCATGAATCATTCCTTGCCTGAACAGTGATCCCAAGAAGTAAAATAGAAGAAACGGCCTATTACCGCAATTGCTCAAATGGCCTATTCTTGCAATGGCAAAACTGCCCTTTCACAACTTAGGTTCCCGGCTCAGACAAACACCAGATTTGAAAAAGAGCTGATGATTCATGTTCTCCCGAGGTAGTAGAATCAGAAAAACATCGTGGTTTCATGAATCTCTCCTTGCCGGAAGAGTGAACCCAAGAAGTAATTTGGAAGAAACGGCCTATTACCGCAATTGCTCCAATGGTCTATTCTTGCAATGGCAAAACTGACCTTTCACAACTCAGGTTCCCGGCTCAGACAAACACCAGATTTGAAAAAGAGCTGATGATTCATGTTCTCCCGAGGTAGTAGAATCAGAAAAACATCGTGGTTTCATGAATCTCTCCTTGCCTGAACAGTGATCCCAAGAAGTAAAATAGAAGAAACGGCCTATTACCGCAATTGCTCAAATGGCCTATTCTTGCAATGGCAAAACTGCCCTTTCACAACTTAGGTTCCCGGCTCAGACAAACACCAGATTTGAAAAAGAGCTGATGATTCATGTTCTCCCGAGGTAGTAGAATCAGAAAAACATCGTGGTTTCATGAATCTCTCCTTGCCTGAAGAGTGATCCCAAGAAGTAAAATAGAAGAAACGGCCTATTACCGCAATTGCTCAAATGGCCTATTCTTGCAATGGCAAAACTGCCCTTTCACAACTCAGGTTCCCGGCTCAGACAAACACCAGATTTGAAAAGAGCTGATGATTCATGTTCTCCCGAGGTAGTAGAATCAGAAAAACATCGTGGTTTCATGAATCTCTCCTTGCCTGAAGAGTGATCCCAAGAAGTAAAATAGAAGAAACGGCCTATTACCGCAATTGCTCAAATGGCCTATTCTTGCAATGGCAAAACTGCCCTTTCACAACTCAGGTTCCCGGCTCAGACAAACACCAGATTTGAAAAAGAGCTGATGATTCATGTTCTCCCGAGGTAGTAGAATCAGAAAAACATCGTGGTTTCATGAATCTCTCCTTGCCTGAAGAGTGATCCCAAGAAGTAAAATAGAAGAAACGGCCTATTACCGCAATTGCTCAAATGGCCTATTCTTGCAATGGCAAAACTGCCCTTTCACAACTCAGGTTCCCGGCTCAGACAAACACCAGATTTGAAAAAGAGCTGATGATTCATGTTCTCCCGAGGTAGTAGAATCAGAAAAACATCGTGGTTTCATGAATCTCTCCTTGCCTGAAGAGTGATCCCAAGAAGTAAAATAGAAGAAACGGCCTATTACCGCAATTGCTCAAATGGCCTATTCTTACAATGGGAAAACTGACCTTTCACAACTCAGGTTCCCGGCTCAGACAAACACCAGATTTGAAAAAGAGCTGATGATTCATGTTCTCCCGAGGTAGTAGAATCAGAAAAACATCGTGGTTTCATGAATCATTCCTTGCCTGAACAGTGATCCCAAGAAGTAAAATAGAAGAAACGGCCTATTACCGCAATTGCTCAAATGGCCTATTCTTGCAATGGCAAAACTGCCCTTTCACAACTTAGGTTCCCGGCTCAGACAAACACCAGATTTGAAAAAGAGCTGATGATTCATGTTCTCCCGAGGTAGTAGAATCAGAAAAACATCGTGGTTTCATGAATCTCTCCTTGCCGGAAGAGTGAACCCAAGAAGTAATTTGGAAGAAACGGCCTATTACCGCAATTGCTCCAATGGTCTATTCTTGCAATGGCAAAACTGACCTTTCACAACTCAGGTTCCCGGCTCAGACAAACACCAGATTTGAAAAAGAGCTGATGATTCATGTTCTCCCGAGGTAGTAGAATCAGAAAAACATCGTGGTTTCATGAATCTCTCCTTGCCTGAAGAGTGATCCCAAGAAGTAAAATAGAAGAAACGGCCTATTACCGCAATTGCTCAAATGGCCTATTCTTGCAATGGCAAAACTGCCCTTTCACAACTCAGGTTCCCGGCTCAGACAAACACCAGATTTGAAAAGAGCTGATGATTCATGTTCTCCCGAGGTAGTAGAATCAGAAAAACATCGTGGTTTCATGAATCTCTCCTTGCCTGAAGAGTGATCCCAAGAAGTAAAATAGAAGAAACGGCCTATTACCGCAATTGCTCAAATGGCCTATTCTTGCAATGGCAAAACTGCCCTTTCACAACTCAGGTTCCCGGCTCAGACAAACACCAGATTTGAAAAGAGCTGATGATTCATGTTCTCCCGAGGTAGTAGAATCAGAAAAACATCGTGGTTTCATGAATCTCTCCTTGCCTGAAGAGTGATCCCAAGAAGTAAAATAGAAGAAACGGCCTATTACCGCAATTGCTCAAATGGCCTATTCTTGCAATGGCAAAACTGCCCTTTCACAACTCAGGTTCCCGGCTCAGACAAACACCAGATTTGAAAAGAGCTGATGATTCATGTTCTCCCGAGGTAGTAGAATCAGAAAAACATCGTGGTTTCATGAATCTCTCCTTGCCTGAAGAGTGATCCCAAGAAGTAAAATAGAAGAAACGGCCTATTACCGCAATTGCTCAAATGGCCTATTCTTGCAATGGCAAAACTGCCCTTTCACAACTCAGGTTCCCGGCTCAGACAAACACCAGATTTGAAAAGAGCTGATGATTCATGTTCTCCCGAGGTAGTAGAATCAGAAAAACATCGTGGTTTCATGAATCTCTCCTTGCCTGAAGAGTGATCCCAAGAAGTAAAATAGAAGAAACGGCCTATTACCGCAATTGCTCAAATGGCCTATTCTTGCAATGGCAAAACTGCCCTTTCACAACTCAGGTTCCCGGCTCAGACAAACACCAGATTTGAAAAGAGCTGATGATTCATGTTCTCCCGAGGTAGTAGAATCAGAAAAACATCGTGGTTTCATGAATCTCTCCTTGCCTGAAGAGTGATCCCAAGAAGTAAAATAGAAGAAACGGCCTATTACCGCAATTGCTCAAATGGCCTATTCTTGCAATGGCAAAACTGCCCTTTCACAACTCAGGTTCCCGGCTCAGACAAACACCAGATTTGAAAAGAGCTGATGATTCATGTTCTCCCGAGGTAGTAGAATCAGAAAAACATCGTGGTTTCATGAATCTCTCCTTGCCTGAAGAGTGATCCCAAGAAGTAAAATAGAAGAAACGGCCTATTACCGCAATTGCTCAAATGGCCTATTCTTGCAATGGCAAAACTGCCCTTTCACAACTCAGGTTCCCGGCTCAGACAAACACCAGATTTGAAAAGAGCTGATGATTCATGTTCTCCCGAGGTAGTAGAATCAGAAAAACATCGTGGTTTCATGAATCTCTCCTTGCCTGAAGAGTGATCCCAAGAAGTAAAATAGAAGAAACGGCCTATTACCGCAATTGCTCAAATGGCCTATTCTTGCAATGGCAAAACTGCCCTTTCACAACTCAGGTTCCCGGCTCAGACAAACACCAGATTTGAAAAAGAGCTGATGATTCATGTTCTCCCGAGGTAGTAGAATCAGAAAAACATCGTGGTTTCATGAATCTCTCCTTGCCTGAAGAGTGATCCCAAGAAGTAAAATAGAAGAAACGGCCTATTACCGCAATTGCTCAAATGGCCTATTCTTGCAATGGCAAAACTGCCCTTTCACAACTCAGGTTCCCGGCTCAGACAAACACCAGATTTGAAAAAGAGCTGATGATTCATGTTCTCCCGAGGTAGTAGAATCAGAAAAACATCGTGGTTTCATGAATCTCTCCTTGCCGGAAGAGTGAACCCAAGAAGTAATTTGGAAGAAACGGCCTATTACCGCAATTGCTCCAATGGTCTATTCTTGCAATGGCAAAACTGACCTTTCACAACTCAGGTTCCCGGCTCAGACAAACACCAGATTTGAAAAAGAGCTGATGATTCATGTTCTCCCGAGGTAGTAGAATCAGAAAAACATCGTGGTTTCATGAATCTCTCCTTGCCTGAAGAGTGATCCCAAGAAGTAAAATAGAAGAAACGGCCTATTACCGCAATTGCTCAAATGGCCTATTCTTGCAATGGCAAAACTGCCCTTTCACAACTCAGGTTCCCGGCTCAGACAAACACCAGATTTGAAAAGAGCTGATGATTCATGTTCTCCCGAGGTAGTAGAATCAGAAAAACATCGTGGTTTCATGAATCTCTCCTTGCCTGAAGAGTGATCCCAAGAAGTAAAATAGAAGAAACGGCCTATTACCGCAATTGCTCAAATGGCCTATTCTTGCAATGGCAAAACTGCCCTTTCACAACTCAGGTTCCCGGCTCAGACAAACACCAGATTTGAAAAAGAGCTGATGATTCATGTTCTCCCGAGGTAGTAGAATCAGAAAAACATCGTGGTTTCATGAATCTCTCCTTGCCTGAAGAGTGATCCCAAGAAGTAAAATAGAAGAAACGGCCTATTACCGCAATTGCTCAAATGGCCTATTCTT